>NC_040077.1:53731526-54033701 GCF_003369695.1 Bos indicus x Bos taurus
GTCCCTGGGATTCTCCAGGTAAGAACACTGGAGTGGGTTGCCATTTCCTTCTCCAATGCATGAAAGTGAAAAGTGAAAGTGAAGTCGCTCAGTCGTATCCGACTCTTAGCGACCCCATGGACTGCAGCCTACCAGGCTCCTCCATCCATGGGATTTTCCAGACAAGAGTACTGGAGTGGGGTGCCATTGCCTTCTCCATATATATGTGTGTGTGCGTGTGTATATATATATACACACGCACACACACTCATAAGGAGATATATATATATATATATATATATGATGATCTCCTTATGATCTTTATATAAAGAGAGCTGAGCACTGAAGAATATATGCTTTTGAACTGTGGTGTTGGAGAAGACTCTTGAGACTCCCTGGACTACAAGGGGATCCAACCAGTCCATCCTAAAGGAAATCAGTCTTGAATATTCATTGGGAAGGACTGATGCTGAAGCTGAAACTCCAATCCTTTGGCCACCTGATGCAAAGAACCGACTCATTTGAAAAGACCCCGATGCTGGGAAAGATTGAAGGTGGGAAGAAAAGGGGACAACACAGGATGAGATGGTTGGATGGCATCACTGACAATGCACATGAGTTTTAGTAAACTCTGGGAGTTGGTGATGGACAGAGAGGCATGGCCTGCTGCAGTCCATGGGGTCTCAAAGAGTCGGACACGACTGAGCGACTGAACTGTACTGATGAGCTTTATGTATTTCAATTTATTAATAATGTATGTGCCAGTCTATCATATAGTCACATTTCAGAAGGCCTGGACATAATCCTCTTATTAAAAACAGAGCAAAATAATAACTTGTGGCTTCCAAGTGAAACAGAGTAGTCATCAGTTAGATCCATTAAATGATAACTTGCTTAATGAATAATAAGCTATAATCTGCCTTTACCAAATAAGCTGGCTTTCACTGTTTTTTTAGACACACTTGCATATCTTCTAAGCAGCATGTAGCTGAAACAATGTTTTCCCAAGTTTTCATTCAGGAACTTGGAGTCAACTCAGGCCAGTTTGAGCTCAAACCAGTTAAAACTGGTTGGGATCACTGGGCATGTGACAGCATCTAATAGGTGAACTTTTGATGTTAGAGGGCCAAAATGTCCACTCTCAGGTCATGCTGCTACTGCTAAGTCACTTCAGTCGTGTCCGACTCTGTGCGACCCCATAGACGGCAGCCCACCAGGCTCCCCCATCCCTGGGATTCTCCAGGCAAGAACACTGGAGTGGGTTGCCATTTCCTTCTCCAATGTGTGAAAGTGAAAAGTGAAAGTGAAGTCGCTCAGTCGTGCCCGACTCTTAGCGACTCCATGAACTGCAGCCTACCAGGCTCCTCCATCCATGGGATTTTCCAGGCAAGAGTACTGGAGTGGGGTGCCATCGCCTTCTCAGCTCAGGTCATGCTAAGCTCACCATTTTCTGAACATGTGTCCCATGAAGAAGAATGTAGCTCAGTTGTGCCTCTGCAGGATCATTACCTCACTTTTTCTTATCTACAATTATATTTCTTCACCCCTCCCCCAAGCCTCAGACTACCCTGGTTCTTTATCTCATAGTATCTACAACCCTTCACCTTCAGGGAAGAGGATTTGAGATTTGCTCTCCTGTCTCCTTGCTTCACTCTCTCATGAATAACCCTTTTATTGCTACAAATCTCGGCATCTCAGTGTTTGTCATGTTGCAGATGAACCTGATTTGGTAACACAAACATAAAAATCATATTTTACACTCAGTCTTCCCTGCATACTGATGGGGTCATGGCAGGTAGGTAGGTATGTAATAAGCCTACTTCTGGGAGGTTTCTTCAAGGGAGAGCACACACACACACTTTTCTTCTTTGACCCTATCTGCTCCTGTTATTTGAAATATAGCTTGCAAAATGTTCTTCCCTCTGAAGGATAAGATCTAGTTGGCTGCCTTCCCACTGGAGTCTGCCCAGATGACACTCACTCAAACATAGAGAAATCAGTCTCTATTTCTAGGGAGCAGATAGCCTAATACAAAAGAAAAGAGAAGGATACAAATAAGTCTTAACTGTTCCTCCCTAAAATGCAGAATACAACTGCCTCTAGAAGTTCAACATGTCTACAAAATTTAGCTTTTAATTAAGAGATACTCCATTGTTTTTCTTATGGATATTAGATATTTAAGTCATTATTAAAATCACAAGTGTGTGTGTGTTAGTTGCTCAGTCATGTCCGACTCTTTGCAACTCCACGAACTGTAATCCACCAGGCTTCTTTGTCATGGAATTCTCCAGGCAAGAATACTGGAGTGGATTGCCATTCCCTTCTCCAGAGGATCTTCCCAACCCAGGGATCGAACCCTGGTCTCCTGTATTACAGGCAAATTCTTTACTGTTTGAGCTACAGGGAAGTCTTTATTAAAATCACATAGTCCTAACTGGATAAAGCCTTTGTTTAACACAGTGTTAACTGTCCTTAAATAAAGCATTCCAGTTTATGTTGAAAAGCATACTTTCCCTCATTTTGTTTACTGTTACCTCCTACTCATCACTGTTCTGAGACTACCAATAGCTGAACTGAAGAGCCTGCATTATGTTATGTGAAAGCCCTGAATACAAACTCAAGCATGACAGTTTTCTATGTCAGTTTTATGTAACCAGTGCTAAATATGACAAAGTCAGAATAAGAGTAGATCTTATTTAGATAGCTTAAATTTAACTTACTGAAGATGGTTGGCAGTGCCAAATTGAAGGAGCCATCAGGCTTATCTTCATCTCCATATTCTTGAGTTTCACTTCCTCACTTAATTCTTAACCACTGTTCAAATATCATCTCAGCAGTGTTTCCTTCCCTGAGTCCCCTGAGTAAAACGAAACTCTTCCCACCCTCCCAGCCCTTAAACTCTTAGAGCACTATCTGACAGAGTACACCTAACATTGTTTGTAGTTTTGTTTATTAGATCTCCTCATACTAGAATAAAACATTCAGGAATGTGATAATGTTGCTCTTTAGTCCACTGATAAACTGTTTTGAGAATAGTGTCTCAAACAGATTTAGTACTTAATAAATATTTGTTGAAAGGATGAAACTTCAGACAGTAAGGAACTCCTAGAGTGAGAATAACGAGAGCAGAAGTTAATTAGTCTAACTCTCTGTGACACAACCCAAAGTGAGCTAGTTACAGATGACTGGATTCCCCTGAGTCTAATTTAGTAATTCTGGGGTGGTAACCAAGAACTGGCAAGTTCTGGTTAGTTCCCTGGTGATCTTCACATGCTGGTCAGAAAATCACACTTTGACAATAACTAATTTAAAAAAACTCTTGGAGTTAATGAAGTAAAACTTTGTATCATTCAAAACTATACTTTTTAAAAAATCAATTGTTTAGATTGATTGAATTTTTACTGAATCAATTCATCTTCTTTCCCTTTCTGTATATATATAGAAAATTAAAATTATTAAAAATCAACAAAAATTTAACCGTTTGTAGTTTTTAAGTTATTTTCTATTTATAAAAATGTGATACCCATAATCAGGATACTTGAGTCAGCTTTTAAGTGTAATGAAGTGGCTACATGTGCATTGCTATATTTATCTGGGTTCTGATTAAATTATCTCAAAGCTTAGTAAAAGAGCCCTATGTTGATCTGTATTAAAATCAGACCACAGAGCCTCTCAGGATAAACACTGTGAGCATGTTTCAAGGCATGAGGGGGATTGTGTAAAGGTAACTAATAAATGTGTGTTGAAAGTAAGTGATTCAACATGAGGATGAGAGTTATGTTAGTTAATAAGGCTTAAGTTCAATAACAGAAAAAAATGATGAATTCAAAATAGCATTTGAATTCACTTTCTGTCTATGCATTCATTTCAATAGACTTTTGTCCTTAAAAACCCAAATCCCTAATGGTTTTACTTTGAAGAAAGACATCTTAAGAAAAGAATGATGACAAAGAAGTCAAAACTCCTATTGTATCATCTTCAATGTTGAGGAAATAGCCATTGTGTCTAGATGTAGCCATTATTTAGCATTATTTTCCAAGAAATCTCGGCCCAGGCTGCAGCTACCATGTACCACTAGCCATTTTCTTTTCTTATTCTTCCTTGTCTCTGATACCATTATCTACCCTCACTGGAAAGGCTTTGCTGCTTGCTTACTTTGTTGTGTCTGTTTTTCTTATCATTCATGAAAAGGAACAAAATATTTTTTTAATCACGAGAAAATTAGAATTTGCAATAAGTAACATAAAGTTCTAGAGCCTTGATTCTCAATTTATAGTTCTGTTGTGTGTGGAGGGCAATCATAAACTCTGGCACTCCAGGGTTCTGCTGTCATCCCTCATCTAAGTGCAAGAAAGTGAAAGTGAAGTCTCTCAGTCATGTCCGACTCTTTGGGACCCCGTGGGACTGTAACCTACCAGGTTCCTCCGTTCATGGGATTCTCCAGGCAAGAATACTGGAGTGGATTGCCATTTCCTTCTCCAAGGGATCTTCCCGACTCAGGGATCGAACCCAGGTCTCCTGCATTGCAGGCAGACGCTTTACCCTCTGAGCTACCAGGGAAACATCCCTTGTCTAGGGGCTCATTAAAGCCCCAGGTAGCCCAGAGGCTGGAGAGTGCATTGGGACAACAGGGTCATAATGTGTCTTAAGTGGGTCCTTGGAATTTTCAAGGACTTCCACACTATGTTCTGTATGCTACCATGTCCTTAACTTCCCATCATGATAGAATATTCCTAGACTTAATTTCATCATTTTCACACATTAATATTCCTTTTTATCCTTAAGTTTCAAAGCAAAATGCACTTACATTCTAGATTCCAGAAAGACATAGAAGATTTTTTTTTCTTATGATCTCAGATCACTTCACTTACAACCCCATTTTATCTGGTCTCATCAATGTCTTCCTCAGTTAATTGTAAGCAACTTTAAAATGGATATAAATCCTCCTCTTATTGTGTGTGTGTGTGTGTGTGTGTGTGTGTGTGTGTGTGCACTCAGTCTTGTCTAACTCTTGCAACCCCATGGACTATAGCCCTCCAGGACTCCTCTGTCCATGGGGTTTCTCAGGCAAGAGTACTGGAGTGGGTTGCCATTTCTTTCTCCAGAGGATTTTCCCAACCCAGGGATTGAGCCTCATCTCTGGTGTCTCCTGCAGGGCAGGCAGATTCTTTACCACTGAGCCAGGGAAGCCCTCTTCTTATTGTATCCTTCCATAATTCTACAAGGTGCCATCCCATGTTGCATAATGAAATATAAGCCAAATAGGAAAGTTATGTGACCTGATCTCATTTTAAAATCATATTCGGTAATGCTCTTGGATTACAAGTATCCAGAATTGTACCTGCCACAATTAATTTGAAGAAAAAAGGAAATTAGACTGAATTAGAAAGTATGTGAAATCCATTTTGGTAGATCAATTCCATTCAAACTGGTAGCCTTTTTCATTGACATAAAATGAAGCAAAGCCAAATACAAACTATTGCTTCATCTTTTTTAACCTGTTACCTATTTTTTTTAAACAGAACATCCTCCAAAATAAGAGTAAGTTTCTTTTTTTAAACAGAACATCTTCCAAAACAAGAACAGATTCAGTATTAAGTTTTTAAAAAGCAATATGCATTTCTTAGGCATTTTATTAAGTAAGTCTTATACATGCCACAGCACACAGAGTTAGATATCCATGTAATATCCCTCCTAATATATCCAAGTTCCAGAATAATATCCCCTCTTAGACTAATGTGCTGTCATGAACTAGGTACCAGAAAATAAAAGATATACTAATACTGTATTGAAAAGGAATTGTTTTGAGCTCTAAGTGAGTAAGAGAACAAGTAAATGCATCCGCTATAATTTTCAATCAGGCATTCTATTGTTCAGAGAACTAGATGACAATATAAGAACACTGAAAGTATTTTTCTTTTCAGCAGAGGAGAGGAAACATATAGGATCTGTGACTAAATTAGGCTGACAGGTTGATTTAATGCCGCCAGGAACCTGCTGTTTGCAGACATGATTGCAATGGCTCTATTATGTAACAGAACAATGATTTTCAAAGATTTGTGATAAACACATTCAGTAGAAAATATAATAACAAATTGATTAAGGAAAGTAAAACCCTTTCCAGTGTTCTTACTTGGAGGCAGATCCTGCATTTTGGGAATATAAAAACACTCCCTGAAGTGCCTCAGCTTGTCTTCTTCATCGAGGCGGAGAGCAACTCTCTCATCTGTTGGGTGACATCTAAGTTCAGATGCGATGCGCCGCAATGTATCCGTTGGTAACTCAAGAGGTGAAGGCTCCATTACAAGTTCTCCTCTAAAAATACATTTGAAAAAAAAACTAAAAATAATCAAGCCACTGTCATTTTTCTTCAGTAGAAAATTAGCCTTTTAGGTAAAACACCTTTTATTTTAACAAAGTTTCTAGTCTTCCCAACCTCACAAATGATATAATTAACAATTGGAATTCAAACCCATGCCTGAATTTTTCTTATGTAAGGAAAATAATAGTAACTTAGGGATTTGAAAAAGCTGAATTAGGTAATGATGCTCAAGACAAGGTCAGCCTTCAATAGATGTTAGGTCTTTTCTTTGTTATTTTCCAAGAAATGGTCCCAGTTAATGATTTTCAAACATATATAATGTTGGCATCTTTTCTTTAGATGTCTTACTTACTAGGAGGTGAGAATAAAGAAGCTTTTGTGAAAAGTGTAGAAGAGCAGTGCTCCACTGAGCTCATCTTCCTTTTCTCTAGCTCTCCTCAACTCTCCCATCCTCAGTAATTTTTGGATCATAGTTTTACAAATAGAGACATATACACAATAGAACCCTAGCAAATTATTTACTGTGAATAAAAACAATATCAATGAAAAATATTTAAATACTTTAAATAATGTTAGTGATTTTTTTCCCATATGAAGACCAATGAGATCTACGAACTGCTGATAATGAAGCATTTCTCCTCTTTCACAATCATATAGTCCATCCTTGAACAAAGCAGGGACCTCTGGTGTTACTTGAAACCACATCCTGCTTCATTTAATCATTATCTAACACTTCCTATATTTTTGGAAAGAAAACTTAAATTCCTGAAATGGATAAATAGCAATGGAGATTTCTATTTCTTTTTTCAAAAATAATTATATTTCCCAAAATTTCATTTTTTTTTTTTTTAAATTGAGCAAGAATTGTACAGGCTTCCAGTTCAAGATAGCGGTGCAGGTATATACTGAACTCACCCACCCCCACAGACACAGAGTCTGGAGCCACATATGCAGCAATGTCCTCTGAACAAAAAAATGTAAAGGCTGGCTGAGCATCAAATACACATTGGAAAAACAAAGAGAAAACCACACTGAAGTGAGTAGAAGAGGCTAGGATACAGTCTGGCCTTAACACCCCCCCCCGCCTGTGTAGTGATCTACCTTCTGAAGGAAATCAAAGCCTGGATCTTCTCTCTGAGGCGCAAAGGGTTTTGCTCCCACATCAGATACTTCAAATTTTAAGACGTGTATTTAAGAGAGAAGCCCCCAGAACATAAAACTGTGAAAACCAATAGGGCTGAAGTCCCAAGGCACAAAAGAGTAGGAGCCTGAGTAATAGCTCTTAATGGGCTTGGGTGCTCAAACTTATCTGTCCCAGGGCCTGGCTCAAAGGCGGCCAATTGTGCTTAGACCTAGTCAAGGAGGCTCATTTGCTTATATTTAAACTCTGGCCTGAGGGGTTGGCATCTAATTTAACACACATATCTAGGAACCTGCTAGAACACTCTCTGAGGTTAGAGACTGGTGGGTGTCAAGAAATTTTCTCAAGCTAGTTTTATTTAATACTTATACTATTGTTGACCCCATGTATACAGTATTTCATTTTTTTACTCTTTCAACAGATATTTATTGAACACCTGTACTATAGCCCCAAGTACTATAGAACAGCAGCATCTAACAAAGTATATAAAAGTGATTTTTGTTGAGTGACTTTTTAGTGCAAGAAGGGAAAAATAAATAAATTAATACAACTTTAGATAGTTTCAAAAGCTATGAGTAGAGATAGCAGAGAATGGAATAGAGTCACTGGAGCATGGAATTGCTACCTTAGGGGGTGCGTCAAGTGCATTTCTCCTAGGTAAGGACATAGGAGAATTTCTGAATCCCGTTAGAAAGTCAGACATGTGAAGAGGACCTAGACCTGGAGGAAGATGATGAAACGTGCCAAGGTCCTGAAGTGTAGGCAGGTTTGGGTTGTTCAACTCATGAAAGCAGAGAGAAGGGAAGACTAAAATGTAAGAGAGGGGGAGGTGATCGTTTATCATAACGACTCTGAAGGCCAGGAAGGAATTTGGCTGTTTTTCTATGTTTAGTGGGAAACCAGAGTTATATAACTTTAAATAAAAATCATTTTTCTCCTTTTGATGAGTTATAAGAGTAAAAAAGAGATTATTTTAGTAGTTCAGGGGGAAAATGATAGTAAATTAAATGTGGTGAGGGGAAAAGAAGTGTGTGGATTTATGGTATATTTTGGAGAGAAAAGTAAAGAAAGTATCTCTGGTGAGGACAAGAAAGGGAGTGACCTTTAGCTTTGGGATCTGAGTGAATATATTCAAAGTGATGAAGTAAGAAATACCTAGGAAAGAAACAAATTCAGGAGGAAAATCAGAGTTATGTTTAGGACACGTTAAGTTTAAGATGATTATTAAGAATCCCAGGTAGAAATGTCAAGCACTGGATGTTTGAGTCTGTAGCTCATGAGAAAATTGAATCATGAGATATAAGTTTGATACTTCTCAATTCATAGACAGTACATAAAGTTTAGAACTCTTATGGACCAATGGAAACTAACAGATTGCAGTTCAATCATCTTTCTCCTATTCCTCACTCACTCTCCTGCCACCTCAACCAACACACAGTGTTAGGCAATTAAGAGTTGCATATCTCAATGTTTTATAATGCCAGCTAAGTAGACATACCTCCTGTACTCTGTACTTAAATCCTCCTTATTTATTTGAACTCTTCCTTTCTCAGTTGCCAGTGGTCTCCCCTGATGAGCCATCCTTTATATTCAAAGGTAAGAATGCTGCAGCTGCTGCTAAGTTGCTTCAGTTGTGTCCGGCTCTGTGCGACCCCATAGATGGCAGCCCACCAGGCTCCCCCGTTCCTGGGATTCTCTAGGCAACAACACTGGAGTGGTTTGCCATTTCCTTCTCCAATGTGTGAAAATGAAGTCGCTCAGTCGTGTCCGACTCTTAGCAGCCCCATGGACTGCAGCCCACCAGGCTCTTCCATCCATGGAATTTTCCAGGCAAGAGTACTGGAGTGGGGTGCCATTGCCTTCTCCGAAAGGTAAGAATACTGAGCTTTAAATGTGTATGTTTTTTTAGCTTTGGTGCTCGTAGTAGTTTTCAACTGCTCTGATCTATGCTTTTATAAGAATGTTAATTGATTTTGTTATTAATGTTTTTTGTTCTTTTAATACCTGACCATACTAAATTGGGGATTCCCAGGTGGCACAGTGGTAAAAAATCTGCCTGCTAATGCAGGAGAAGCAAGCAAGAGACACAGGTTTGATCCCTGGGTCAGGAAGATCACCTACAGGAGCGCACAGCAACCCATTCCAGTATTCTAGCCTGGAAACTTCCAAAAACAGAGGATCCTGCTTGGTTAAGGTCCATGGGGTTTCAAGGAATTGGACACAACTGAGCACATGCATACACACACTTTAGGGCTTCCTCGATGGTTCAAGGTGTAAAGAATCCACCTGCAATGCAGAAGATGCAGAAGTTATGGGTTTAATCCATGGATTGGGAAGATCCCAATGCACTCAGTATTCTTGCCTGGAAAAGTCCCATGGACAGAGGAGCCTGGAGAGTTACGGTCCATAACATTGCAAAGAGTCAGACATGACTGAGCACATGATGGCAGGGTGGATAGATGGACACCATATTAAATTAGTTGTCATCTTCACGAAATTTTCTATCTCTATGATTTTTATTTATTCCTTTTGCCTAAAATATTCTACTTTTCCTTTTATATATTCAAATCCTGGTCACTCTTCTAGCCCTAGCTCAGATGTCATTGTTCTTCATGAGTTCCATCATGTTATCTGAGCTAAAAGTAGTTTTTTCCCCCTCTGAATACCTGTAACACTTGTGAGCATACCTCTTATAATAAATAATACATTCTGCTAGTTCCTGTAGTTATTTAGATACATATGTATATATGGGACAAACATTCATGCCATGCCTACAACTTGATTTTATCTGCATTTCTAGCTATACTTTTCTGATGAAGGAACCTGCCCATTAAATAGCACTACTGCTTGACATTGTCAATTGCCTAGTCATAGTAGATCAGACTTTTGCTGGATACTTGGTGCACTAAAGACAATGCACTATTTTATCAATGGTCTGTGAGTGACTTGCTCATAAAAGCTCTAGCCCAACAATCCTGATGGTGTTTAGCTGAGCATATAATCCAATTTTTTCAGGAATCTGACCTGTGAGACATAGCTATTCATTCAGTTAGAAACAAGCACAAATTTAAGAGAGAGAAGCAATAAAATGGTAGGGTTTGCAAGGAGTATTGTCATGAGTGACTCATTTTTTCAGAGTCAAACTGAACCACTGATTGTTAAAACATGAAGTGACTTCAAAGGCAAGTAAGAATCACTTAGTTACATGGATGGCAAGAGATAAAATAGCTATGGCTCCTAGAAAGATGACAAGACAAGCCAACTGGGAAGTCATTGATCTTTCTGTGCAACATACTATTTACAAGGCCTGGGAGGTTGCCTTCTTGGCTGTTCCAAGAATCCCATGAGCTGTTTTTCTGTCTACCGAGTGTGTCTTTACTATAAGCTTGCTACTTACGATAGCTTGATTGAATTGCTGGTCTATTGTACTGAACTATATTTAGTCGGGGGACTGAATCTCATGTAATTTATCCTTGCAGCCATCCCATTCCTGATCAGTGCCTTTAAAATAGAGTAATCCCTTAAACTGGCAATTGAATAAGATGCACAAAATAGGTGAATTATTTGACAGGATTAATGACCGTTACTTTAGGAATACCCTTCTCATTTCAGCCACAGGGGAAGTGATTTTAAAAAGAATTTTTTCAGTGGGACTCTGCGTGATTTCCTTTGGAGAGTCAGCACTTTGTGAATTCATCAGGGCTGACTCTAAACTCTAATGGGTTATGAGTTTGGGTGAACTCCGGGAGTTGGTAATGGACAGGGAGGCCTGGTGTGCTGTAGTTCATGGGGTCGCAAAGAGTCGGACACAACTGAGCGACTGAACTGAACTGAACTGAAACAAACATATATTCATTTTCTTTTGTGATATCCCCTGTAAAATTTAACTTTCTTTGTTTAACAAAAAAGATATTAATATTAACTCATGGGCCTCTTTATATTTGTTTCTTATTTCATCCCTGTACCAGTTTTGAGGGATTAGAGTTGTTTTTCCTCTATTTTGAGACCAAACTCTGGAATCAATAGAGTAGAAACAAAAATGAAGGAGAAAGATAACAGAGCTCACAATCTGGGACTGCACTTTGCCTGAGGAACTGAGTCAAGCTGAACTTGTCATTGACAGGGCATGTGGGTGGAGTATGCAGAGAAGAATTCCTGACACAAGGCTTGAACCTTTCATTTCTTCCATCTAATTTTTTAATTCTTTTTGCAGTGTTTCTTTGGCTCATTCCCTTTCTTTCTTTTTTTAAACCCCTGTATTCACTCTGCAAAGCCCCACAGGCTATAAATCCATCTACTCTTTTTAATCAATCCTTTCAGTCCTAGTGAGGGCAAGGTTGAAGTCCACGCCTTCTTCTGAACTTGTCACAACTTGAGTATCAAAACCTCACCTGCCCGGGTAGTAAGATACTTGATGGTGAAATACTCTTTCCAGAAGAGCACCCAGGATGCCACCCTGCCAACAGCCCCCAACAGGAGTAAATAAACTCACAGTACCCTCACTCTAAGAAAGCAATTTATTAACTCATCATAAATGATTCCTGCTACATTCTGCACTCACCTTGCCACTAAGTCAGTTAGTACTTCACAAACCAGAATGTTATACCTTGTTTAGTCTACCATTTACAGGTAAATTGACATGCTCTGATATTGAAATAAAGCAATTCAAGCCAAATTTAAAACTTCTAAATTTTATATTTCATATATTTAGAGGTAATTTTATTTAAAAAGTGGTTATGTACACAGATGGATAAAAGTCTCATAATATTTTTTTTTCATATTAATACCTTATGGTGGAAATTGCCATTTACCTTCAATGGAAATTTTGTAAATTGTGTTTCCAATTTTATTTATACAGCTAAAATTTTAAAGAAGAAACTTCTATAGTTATAAACACATTTTTGTGGAATCGTGGAATTCAAGATCTCCTAGTTACCCACAGGTTCTCAGGTTAGATAGTTAAATAAATTAACTAGTAAGCAAATTAAATACTTAAATAAGTGACATTCGATCCCTGGGTTGGGAAGTTCCCCTGGAGACGGAAAGGCTACCCACTCCAGTATACTGGCTTGGAGAATCCCATGAACTGTATAGTCCATGGGGTCACAAAGAGTCAGACATGACTGAGGGACTTTCACCTCACCAGTGGTTAATCTTTACACAGTTTCAGATTTCATGGCTGAAATGAGCAAATTATTCACATGAGTTCAAAGTTTAGAACCTGGCAAAGCATATTATAAAGAAAGTGTGTAGCTTGAGAAAGAGTATTATTTAATACATGTGCACGGAACAATGTTCTTTAAATGTATCGCTGTTTGAGGAATGAAGAAATGTCACTGACACAGCTGCACACTTTATATCTAAGCTTATATGAATTACATGCTGAGTTTCAAATTAATAAATTCAAGGTGTTTCGTCCAATATTACTATCTAAAAAATACCTCACCCTTCTCAAAATAAAAACAGGAAAGAAATAAGTAAACTCTTTTAACTATATAGAAAAAAATGTTTCAACTTTCCATTCTTAGGCAAACATTTCACAAAGTGAAAGCGGAAGAAACCTTATTCAAGAAATAGACATTTTCACTTCTCTAAATAAAATTGAATATAACTAATATCAACATAAGACAAATAGAGTCCCCAGAAAACACAGGATCTAAAAAGCTAACTTCAGGATATGAATTTTCATCTAATTTTACCATTTAAACTCAAGAAATGGCAATCCACTCCAGTATTCTTGCCTAGAGCCTGGCAGGCTACAGTCCATAGAGTCACAAAAAAGTTGGACACGACTGAGCGAGTATCCACACCACAGTAAGATTAACTTATTCAACTATAACTATCTTATAGTAGATGTTTTATACTATATATATATATATATTTTTTTTTTAATCTGTTCATTTAACCCACAGGGTTAAAGGGTCTTTAGTAGTAGAGACCCTGTGTGTTGCACTATTTTTATGAAAATAATTTGGAGGAAAAAAAAAGAAAGAGAAGAATCTAGCAGAAGAAACTGCTAAAGCATTATGACAAAAATTCTAGCAGAAGGAATATCCTTTAGAAAACTCATTGAATGTATATTTGTGTAGAGTATATCAATGTCTCAGAACTTACCTATTAGGATTCCAGTGGGGTCCACAGCTCCCAGTGTCTCTTTTCAGCAAAATGAAACCTCTCAAAAGTAGCTTACAAATATAGACTAGACTTCTGAGTGAGAAAGTCAAAGCACTTTTGCTCAGACTCCACCCTATGGGGAATTTGTGAGCTAATTTTAGTTCTTCCCACTCTTGTGTATTCTGACGGTAAATCGCCAGTCACTGACAGACATCTGAACAACATGCTGCTCCTGCTCTGTATTTCAAACACTAGGGGCTCTGCTTCGGGCACTGTCCCCTGTGAAGCTCTGCCCTGTAGACTTAGGTAAACACTTTCTTGTTCACTAAGATCTTTGGGAATGTGAACCATATCCTATAATAATCTTGTAGAGTAAATGGATTATCCTCTTTTGTGTGTGAGCTGAACCAATTAGTTTGTCCAGGAACTAAATCCCCAAATTCACATTCCTCCTTGCTTTGGGCTATGAAATACACCAAGAACTGGAGAAAAGTTATTTCCTAACTCTGGAGGTAATCCAGAAGACTTGGATTTTGAGATAATACCTCACTGTCAAAAGCATTGTGAATTTCTAGTCTAGAAAACAGAACTCTGTTTCTAGAAACAGAGTTTGACACTTAATGAATTAACATTTAAGTTGAAAGTTTAATATTGGCCCTAAATTCTAGGATATACTTTATAACCTGCTGCTACTGCTGCTGTCACTTCAGTCGTGTCCGACTCTGTGCGACCCCATAGATGGCAGCCCACCAGGCTCCCCCATCCCTGGGATTCTCCAGGCAAGAACACTGGAGTGGGTTGCCATTTCCTTCTCCAATGCACGAAAGTGAAAAGTGAAAGTGAAGTCGCTCCATCATGTCCAACTCTTAGCAACCCCGTGGACTGCAGCCCACCAGGCTCCTCCATCCATGGGATTGTCCAGGCAAGAGTACTGGAGTGGGGTGCCATTGCCTTCTCTGTTATTGCCTAATAGGTGGATTTTTAAAAGTCCTAAATCATCAATCTAGATGGTTAACAAAACAATCAAGTAAGAAAAAGTCAGTGTTAGAAGATCATGTGGAAACTAAAGTTGGAAATTGTAAATGGAAATTATTTAAGCTTGTGGGCTATCTATCGTTCTACCTTCATTATCTCTTTATGTTTATTCCCAAGCTTGGGTCTTTTATTATATATCCTTTTAGGTATGAAAAACCACAAGCAAAATGTTTCAGAATTAAGACCAAAGATAGAGACTGGGGCTAAATAATTAAATCACTTGTATTTACTGAGATTACTGAGATATATATAAAGCAATGCATGTAGAGAGCCAATGTACCAAGACACACAAGTTAATAAGTAACACATCCTTAAAAAAAAAAAAAAAAAAATCCAGAACAAAAGCATTACCCTCCAGTGTCCAAGAAATGGGGATAAAAGACATACAAAATTACTTTTGTACAAGTAATTGTACAGTGAAAAGAAAATATGTTTTATCACATGAATCTTATCATTAAAATAATACTATAGAATAAGAGGAATGTCTTAATTTTATTAAGTTGGAAGAATAAAACTTTGAATCCAGACTATCTCAAATTTTGTATTTTTTTTTTTTCTATTTCACTTATTCCTTGTACTGTAAGAATGTTAGATAATTTGCCAAGTTCTAATATCCAGGAAGTAAGTCTGAGGGTGAAGTCTGTGTCATTTTTGGTAGAAAAATTATACTCCTTTTTAACTACAGGAGACACATATAGATATATACAAAAGTATAGATAAAGTGTCTTGCTTTCACTTCTTCTTCTGAAGTCTTTTGATAATGTTAAAGACCACTCCATCAAAATATTGTCTTAAAAACTATTGTTTAAAATAGCCACTTTTAAAGAACTCACTTGGAGGTCTAATCTATCAACCTATATCTTATATTTTATAAATCTGTCCTTTTAAAAAAATGTTCCCTTCATTCATTTTTTAAAAGTATTTAGCATATTCTTTGTAGCTGGTGATATAATGGTTTTCCATTATAAAATCTTTATAATATTCATATTGGTGTTTAGTCATTACATCATGTCTTACTCTTTGTGACCACTGTAGCCCTCCAGACTCCTCTGTCCATGGAATTATCTTGGTAAGAATATTGGAGTAGATTACCATTGCCTTCTCCAAGGAATATTCCCATAAACACCTAAAAATATAAAAGGTTGTGAGAAAACAAGTTGTGGGGGAGTGGTGGATGCAAGATCCATTGCAGAGCCAGCTGTAAAGGGAAAAGAGAGAACAGAGTGAGCTTATATTTCTTCTTTCTTGGAAACTGAAAGAAGAAACATGTTGCCAGGTTAAACTGTTGTACCAATTCAGAGCCGTCTACTAATTTCCGTGTACGACATCTCACCTACAACATATGTTTCTGAAAAGCAGAGAATTTGATTTTATCCTCCTCTGAGATTGCCCATGAATAAAGCTAAGAAAATATCTGTTGAATTTTTTTTTTCCAGAAGTTGATTCAGTTCTTTCTATAAAAATTCATGACTTGGAATATGAGAGAAATTCTCTTCTCTCAAAAACTAATTCTTAAACTGTTCTTAAACTGTGAACTTTATCTTTACTCTTCAGGGCTTATTCACTAAGACTGGGCCAGTGCCTGACATGGAGTAGATTTCAGTGAGAGATCGTGTTATTATTAATCAAATTAAATTCAGTGTGGCACACTATTCCTGTAAGAATCCAAGGGTATAGATCCAGCTATGAAACTCTTATGCTACATGTTCAATAAGTAAAAATGAGTATGAGATTGAAGACAAAGATGCTGACTCATCGTCAGTTCAGGTCCAACTATTAGAAGTGATCTGTAGAAATAAAATATGACCAACATAGACAGCCTATTAAAAAGCAGAGACATTACTTTACCAACAAAGTCTGTCTAGTCAAAGCTATGTTTTTTCCAGTAGTCATATATGGACGTGAGAGTTAGACTATAAAGAAAGCTGAGCACTGAAGAACTGATGCTTTTGAACTGTGGTGTTGGAGAAGACTCTTGAGAGTCCCTTGGACTGCAAGGAGCTCCAGCCAGTCCATTCTAAAGGAAATCAGTCCTAAATATTCATTGGAAGGACTGTTGCTGAAGCTCAAGCTCCAATCCTTTGGCCACCTGATGCGAAGAACTGACTCATTTGAAAAGACCCTGATGCTGGGAAAGATTGAAGGCAGGAGGAGAAGGGGATGACAGAGGATGAGACAATTGGATGGCATCACCAACTCAATGGACATGAGTTTGAGTGAACTCCGAGAGTTGGTGATAGACAGGGAGGCCTGGCATGCTGCAGTCCATGGAGTCATAAAGAGTTGGACACAACTGAGCAGCTGAATTGAACTGAATTGTATAAATAAAAGAGAACCTCAGGGGCCAGGGAGGATGAACTCATAAAAAACTGCAGTCTCAAACTCATATGTGGAAGTATAGCAGAATATGCTACCCCGAAAAATGATTGTAGGAGTTCAGGATGTTGTTGTTCAATTGCTCAGTTGTGTCCAACTCTTTGTGACCCCATGGACTGAAGCACACCAGGCTTCCCTGTCCTTCACCATCTCCTGGACCTTGCTCAAACTCCTGTCCATTGAGTTGTAATGCCATCCAACTGTCTTATCTTCTATCGTACCCTTCTCCTCCTGCCTTCAGTCTTGCCCAGCATCAGGGTCTTTTCCAATGAGTTAGCTCTTTGCATCAGGTGGCCAAAGGATTGGACCTTCACTTCAGCTTAAGTCCTTCCAATGAATTTGCAGGGTTGATTTCCTTTAGGATTGACTGGTTTGATCTCCTTGCTGTCGAAGGGACTCTCAAGAGTTTTCTCCAGTACCACAGTTTGAAAGCATCACTTCTTTGGCACTCACCCTTCTTTATGATCCAAATCTCACATCTGTACATGACTACTGGAAGACAATAGCTTTGAGTATACAAACTTTGTCAGGAAAGTGTTGTCTCTGCTTTTTAATACGCTGTCCGTGTGTTACCATAAATATGCCACTGTGGTATATTGACTAGTTTGAGCTGTAGCACTTGAAAAACAGCAAATGCAGGGCAGAGATGTCTGTGAACTCCTTTTAAACATGGATCTGAAAGGAACTCAGTTTTCATAAATTTCCTTTTTAGAAGTTGGATTAACCAGGGAAGATTGATTCTTATCACAAAAGACACCAGAAGTTCACACCACACCAACAAACCTTCTCACAAACTATCTTCTCTTTCACTTTTTCTTCTAAGGGTCCATTGATATTTCCTAAAATCATTTGTTTTCCGCAAATTGTCATACAAACCCCTTACCTTTTCCTGTTACGATGGGCATTTAGCCTGAATTTTAAACAACCTCTGAGAGTTTTTTTTTTTTTTCCTCTTGGGTAGTTCCTATGTATACATAAGGTATTTATATTAATAAACCTCTGTTTTCTCTTTTTTTTTTTTTTTTTTTTATTCAAAGCTTTATTTTTTTTTTTTTTCTCTAATTTTATTTTATTTTTAAACTTTACATAATTGTATTAGTTTTGCCAAATATCAAAATGAATCCGCCACAGGTATACATGTGTTCCCCATCCCGAACCCTCCTCCCTCCTCCCTCCCCATACCATCCCTCTGGGCCGTCCCAGTGCACCAGCCCCAAGCATCCAGCATCATGCATCGAATCTGGACTGGCAACTTGTTTCCTACATGATATTTTACATGTTTCATTGCCATTCTCCCAAATCTTCCCTTGTTAATCTGTTTTTTATTGCAGAAGTCCTAGTTAAGAACTCAAAATGGTAGAGGGAATATTATTTTTCCTCCTTTACACTATATATTAACTTTTACACTAATCTATATTTTAATTAAATATGAATATTTTAAGAGATCACTTTTTACTCTGCGGAGGGAAATTTAATCTGTCATTATTTGGACTCTCCTTCCTTCTTCAAAGGGGGTATTGGAAATATCCCAGATGTTGTACATACAGCAGATCTTCAGCCTGGTAGCCTCCTTTTCACTTTTCCTTCTGCCTCTCCTTTCCCAGGAGACAGCAATGGCACCCCACTCCAGTACTCTTGCCTGGAAAATCCCATTGGCAGAAGAGCCTAGTAGGCTGCAGTCCATGGGGTCGCTAAGAGTCGGAAACGACTGAGCGACTTCACTTTCACTTTTCACTTTCATGCATTGGAGAAGGAAATGGAAACCCACTCCAGTGTTCTTGCCTGGAGAATCCCAGGGACGGGGGAGCCTGGTGGGCTGCCGTCTATGCGGTCACACAGAGTTGGACACGACTGAAATGACTTAGCAGCAGCAGCTCCTTTCCCAGTTTCATCACTCTGCACTCCCAAGCACTCTTTCCCCTTCCTCTTGGGGTTAACTAATATAACATGGGTTCTCTCAAAACCCACGTCAGGGGGTTCTTGTCTAGCAATTTCCATTCTGAGCCAAGGAATGCTGGATCTTGTTTACATGGGTAGGAAAAAATAGAAGGAACAGAACACACACACCTGGATTTCTCTCTCTGTTTTTTTTTTTTCCGTCCCCCTTTTTTTCTCTCTCCTTTCCTCTCTTTCCTTGCCTTATCCTTTACTTATGCCCTCTCCTCCTCCTCTACTCTCCTTAATCCTCCTCTTCTGCCTTTTCTCACTCTCTTGCCCCCTTCCCTATTCTTTCTTCTTCCCTATTCCTTCCCTCCTGTCCTTTCCCCTCATCTCCTTCTCCTCCACCCCTTACCCCTCTTCTCTTCCCTTTTTTCCCCTCTTCCTTACATGTAAAGGGGATAGAAAATAACAAATCACTAGGCTAAATAGATAATATGTTCTCTCTTTCCTTTGAGGCATGCATTTGGTTATTATAAAAATTAGAATTTTGGTAATTAGGAAAATTCCCCAGTGATGAGCACAGGCTTTCCTGTCCTCTATATGTAGTTCTTCTTTAAAAAAAAAAAAAAAATACAAAAGCCTATTATAAGCAAAGGCAATTTTGCCATTTGGTAATTAAAATTGTAAACTAAAATTCCTATAACCTACTCACTTTTTATTGGATTACATTTTCTCCCTTACAGTTAAATTCAGAGGCATAAAGGCAGTCTATATTTGTGCTCTTCTGGGGAACCTGAATATTTTCTATTATATATGTTTACATATCAATTTTCCCAAATCTCTGTTTACATGAAGAACTGGAATTATCAAAAGTATCTATTTTCCCCTCTGTATTCAGATAGTTAGCTGATAAGAGAATCAGAGCTGAGCTACAAAGAGTTTTCAAATTAGTCTGGAAAAGATAAATGCTTTCAAAATAGTTTTGAAAAAGGCATATTTGCTTTCAATGAGTCATCACATCTGAATAGAGGAAAATTAGATGATTAGAAGATGAACATTAAGGATTTTAAAATTCCCACTGTAGAGAAAGATTTGCTTTCAAATAAACCATTTTGTAATAGTAGTTATTGCTTGTGTGTGTTTGTGTATACACGCTCAGTCATGTATGACTGTTTGTGAGCACATGGAGTATAGCCTGCTAGACTCCTGTGTCCATGGAATTTTCCAGGCAAGAATGCTGAAGCAGGTTGCCATTTCCTATTCCTTTTACTATTTGTTTATTTAATGTCAAATTTTCTCAAAGTAATATTGTTGCTGCAATCATTGTTCTCTTGATGAGGAGAGATGTCCTGAGGTTTCCATTGATATAAAACAGAAGGCACAAAGTAATAAGTATATTGGCATCATTAATTCAATGACAGCAGTATTGAAATTGTGATAACTGCAAAATGGGAACAGGTGATGCAAAAGTTATTTTCTTCCTTTCTTTCTCTCTCTCTTTTTGTTTCTTTATTATCTCAACATTGGTTCATAACATTATATGTTTTATGTGTACAACACCATATTTTAACTTTTGTATACACTCCAGTGTGCTTACCACCAAAAATTTAGTTTCCATCTTTTATGACACCCATTTGGGGGTGTTATTTTACCCATTTTGGTCTTACACCACACTCCTTCTCTGGTAATCACTACTTTGCTGTCTCTGTGTGTGCTTGTTTTTGTTAGGTTTAGTTTGTTCATTGATTCTGATTTGTTTGTTTGTTGTATGTTTTTTATATTCCACATGTGAGTGAAATCAAATGTTGTCTTTCTCCATGTGACTTATCATAATAGCTTAACATAATACCGTCTACATCCATCTATGTTGTCGAAAATGACAATATTACTTTTTTATGGATGAACTGTACTCCTTTCTGTGTGTGTATATATGTATGTGTATATGAAACTGAAACTTAAATAGTCGCTCCATCATGTCTGACTGTTTGTGACCCCATGAATTGTAGCCCACCAGCTCCTCTGTCCATGGGATTCTCTAGGCAAGAATACTGGAGTGGGTAACCAATCCCTTTTCCAGGGAAGCTTCCCAGTCCAGGGATCCAACCTTGGTCACCTGAAATGCAGACAGATTCTTTACCATCAGAGCCACCAGCAAGCCATATATATACACGCATGTATGTATATATACATATATACACATATATACACACACACACAAACTACACTTTATCCATTCATCTATAAATGGGCAATTAGGTTGTTTCTGGGTTTCCCTGGTGGCTCAGCTGGTAAAGAATCTGCCCGCAATCTGGGAGACACCAGTTTGATCCCTGGATTGGGAAGATCCCCTGGAGAAGAGAAAGGCTACCCTCTCCAGTATTCTGGCCTGGAGAATTCCATGGACTGTATAGACCATGGGGTCGCAAAGAGTCGGACACAGTTGAGGGACTTTCACTTCACTAGGTTGTTTCTGTATCTCAGCTACTGTAAATAATGCTGCAATGAACATAAGGGTGTATGCATCTTTCTGAATTAGTATTTTTGTTTGCTTCAGGTAAATATTAATACCTGGAAGTGGATTAGCTGAATTGTATGGTAGTTCTATTCTTGTTTGTTTTTTAGTAATCTCGCTGTTGTTTTCAACAGTGGCTGTACAAGGCTTCCCTTTTCTCTACATTCTCTCCAACAGTTATTTCTTGCCTTTTTAGTAATAGTCATTAAAATGGACATAAGGCGATATTTGTGGTTTTGATTTGCATTTCCCTAGTAATAAATAATGTTGAACATCTTTCGATGTATCCACTGGCTACCTCTATTTTTTTTGTTGTTGTTGTTGTCATTTTGCTTCTTTGCTTGTTTGAGGGGAAGTAGTTTGGAAAAATGTCTATTTGGGTTCTCTACCCATTTTTTTAATTGGCTGTTGTTTTTTTGTTGTTGTTGTTGAGTTGAATGAGGTTTTCACATATTTTGATACTACCCCCTTGTCAGATACATGGTTTGTAAATGTCCATTCAGTGAGTTATTTTTTCATTTTGTTGACAGTTGCTTTTGCTGTGAAGAGCTTTTTAGTTTGATGCAATCCCACTTGCTTATTTTTGCTTTTTGTTTCCTGCCTCAGAAGACATACATTTTAGCATATTTTTTTTTTTACTTTTTTTTTTCTTCAACTTATTTATCTGTTTTTCAATTTTCTTTTTATTTTATGTAGGCTGTGCTTTTTGGAGCAGTTTTAGATTCACATCAAAAGTGAGCAGAAAGTACAGAGAATTTCCATATACTCCTTCCTTCTCAACTTATTTTTTTTAAGTTTTTATTGAATTTTTTACAGTATTGCTTCTGTTTTGTTTTGTTTTGTTTGGCTACAAGGCATGTAGGGTCTTAGCTCCCTAACCAAGGGTGGAACCTACACCCTGCTGCATTAGAAGGTGAAGTCTTAACCACTGGACAGCCAGAGAACTCCAACTTATTTTTTCATATTAATCTTTTCCAAACAAACTTCTTGCTTTAACTTTTCAGTTTTGTCCAATCTGATTCTTATGTTCACTTATTATTTATTACTCCAATATTGATTCTTTTATAATTTTAATTATTTTACTTTTTAAAATGTCTTTCCCTACTTTATTTCCTAAATGACTTTTAATTTTCAGTTTTTATTTATTTTAATCTTTGTTATTTTAAATGATTTTCTTGACATGGTCAAGGATTTGTTATTATTTGCTGTGTCATTTACTATTGATTATTATTTATTTTTACTCAATTTCTTGTTTTTTGTATTCTGTTTTTTCACGTAATCTCACTGGTTTTATTTCATAATTCTTTCCCAGTTATTTCAAATATTTATTATTAACAGTTGCAATTGCTTTTAATTTTATAAGTTACCTTTAGACAGTATATAGAAAATAATCAAATGTGGGTGGTGGCCCAGGCAGGAAGAGTCTGTAATAGGCAAGAAGATAAAAGAAGAGTGAGACAAAGAAGCTGAGTGATTGTTCATGTTACAGTCCTACAATGTAAACCTTTTTCTACCTAAATTTCCAGCCAAAAGTCTTATGTCCATGTTATAGCTGTTGTTGTTTAGTCACTAAGTCATATCTGACTCTTTTGCCACCCCATGCACTGTATCTTGCCAGGCTCCCCTGTCCATGAAATTTCCCAGGCAAGAATATTGAACTGGGTTGCCATTTCCTTCTCTGGCAGACCTTCCCAGTCCTGGGGTCAAACCCGTGTCTTCTGCATCCGCAGGTGGGTTCTTACCGGTGAGCTAACAGGGAAGCCTGTCCATGTTATAGTTGGTGGAAATAAAAAAAAATAGTGTTGGTGTTCAGCACATTATGATTTGGTAAAGAGAGAACCTCTAATGGACTAAAATAGTCTTCTAAATGAAAGATATTTATTCAAATAGGAATACAGGAAAGAGGTGATTAAAAGTATATTTTCCCTCCTACACATATCCTTGGAACAAAGGAAGGCATTCTGAGGATGAATATTCAAGGTTATCATTAGCATTTAAAAGTACCTGGGGAAATCAGTGACATCTGAGTGACTTTTCAGAATCTTAAGACTTTACCTTAGGCTTCACCCTTGAACGTCATTTCTTTTGGCTCTTAATGAATTTGGATCTTATAGAACTCCGATTTGACTTACTGCCTCAGTGTGACTTGATTTGACTTACTGCCTCAGTGTGACTTGAGAGAAGCAAAGGCAGAATCATGCATTTCACTTTATGTTTTTTTTACCTCACTGTTTTGATTTTTCTTTGAAAAATTATAGGAGAAATATTCAAATCTTAGTGTTTTTTTTTTTTTTTTTTTTTAAATCAAGAAGAATTGTACTACTGTTTGGCTGCTGGGGAGGTTAAAATCAATTTTTTGCCCTACCTAAATGTCAGCCCACTCCAGTATTCTTGCCTGGGGAATTCCATGGACAGAAGAGCCTGGTGGGCTACAGTCCATGGGGTCAAAAGAGTCAGACATGAGTGAGCACCTAACACTTAAGCATTCTGTGAGACTTTTCATTTACATCACTCAGTTCTAATTTTCTCTTATATTTACTGTACAATAATCTGTCTATGGCATCAATATATTTATTTATTTTTCAGCCTACATGTAACCTTTTAATTGATAATATAAATTAGCCAGCCTAGTTAAATAATAATGGATAAATAAATATGAAGGCAATTATTGCTCCCATACTAATTTACCTTGTCTCACTTTGGCTCCTAATTGCTGCTCAGTAATTCAGTTACTCCTTACCTTTTGATTTCGTATTATGGGCTCTTGAGAATCTATTTAAAATATTCACCCTCATGGTCCTTCCTCCAAGGAAGCCTTCAAAATGCAGGGTCATATCTCCTTAGCCCTCCTTGTTTGATCAGATATTTTATAAGACAAGAAGCCTTTACTGTCTGTATATTTACTGTGGTATCCAAGCCAGGAGGTAACTGTAAAGTGGTCAGTAACTAGCTACATCTTCTGTCCAGCTTACATCAGACCTACTTTCAACACGGCAGTTTATAAATCCTCTAATCCTCTAACTTCTAACTTGTTAGTTCTCTTTGTTCTTTGTCAGAATATAGATGCTGCTGCTGCTAAGTCACTTTCAGTCGTGTCTGACTCTGTGTGACCCCATAGACGGCAGCCCACCAGGCTCCCCCGTCCCTGGGATTCTCCAGGCAAGAACATTGGAGTGGGTTGCCATTTCCTTCTCCAATGCATGAAAGTGAAAAGTGAAAGTGAAGTCGCTCAGTCGTGTCTGACTCTTAGTGACCCCATGGACTGCAGCCTACTAGGCTCCTCCATCCACAGGATTTTCCAGGCAAGAGCACTGGAGTGGGGTGCCATTGCCTTCTCCTCAGAATCTCGTGTAATTATTCCTAAAGAATTCCTTGTAACTTTTCTACTCTCATGAGACTCCTGTAACTTTATTGTGCCTACAAGAATGGACTTTTGGACTCAGTGCCCTAACACAGGATGGATGCAATTGGAGATTACTGTTTTATTAACAGCAATTAGTAACCAAGCAAGATGATCTTAAATTGAAAATTTTAAAGGACACTAATAGAAAACAAAAATATCATCAGCAGGAAACAACGTGCAGGAGAAATGTTCTTAATTTCCTTTTATCTGTGACTCTTTATGAGATCACAGAATTGTCACTCTATAGGTACTTTACAAAAAGTACCTATGGAGTCCTCAATTTTACCAAGTGTTGTCTAGTCATTCCTTTTATCCCTTTCTACCCTCACTGCTTGTCCGAGTCTAACATATCATCATTTTATGACTTTTTAAAAATTTCCTTTATACAGTATCTTAACTTGCTTCCTTGTCTAAATATTTCCCTTGTAATCTAAATTCCTTGTCATTCGCAGATTAATCTTTCAAATCATGTGTTAAATGCTACTTAAAGACCTTTTAAAATTGTGTGCGGGAGGAATGAAATTATTGACATGACATATGAAGCACTTTATGCTTTGGCCTGTGCCTACTTCTGTAACCTCATTTTGGGCCCTTCTTCCCCATGTGTACTATAATCCAGCCATGTGAAACTCACTTTGAGAATCTGACGGCTCCAAACTCTCCACCCACTTCTCTTTTCCTCTATGTAGTTTCTTCCTTTGATTTAAAATATTCTTTTCTCTCTTGCTTGCTCTCTTCCAAAAATGAACTTATATTTTTGCCTAACTTAAAATTTTCTTTATATTCCAAAGTTTATTGTCTGTATTATAATGCTTCTTATTTTATTTTATTTAACTGACTGATTATGCTGAGAGAGTTCAAGTCCTCCGTAATTCAGAAGCATGACTGAGGTATTCAGGAGATGTGAAGGGATTTATCTGCTCAGTATGTTTCGATTCTTTTTTGTTGTTGCTGAAGCAGTAAATCAACATGGCTTAGAATTTAGCTCCAGGTGACACAGGTTTTTGTGTTGTGAAATGACTTAACTAGCTTTTATCATCATCAGTAA
Source organism: Bos indicus x Bos taurus (assembly GCF_003369695.1). Classification (NCBI taxonomy): domain Eukaryota; kingdom Metazoa; phylum Chordata; class Mammalia; order Artiodactyla; family Bovidae; genus Bos; species Bos indicus x Bos taurus. The sequence continues at coordinate 53,757,338 of NC_040077.1, forward strand.
AGTGAATTGCTCCTTCTCTTTCCTCCCACTACCATACTGACTGCAATTTTGTGTGATGATGGCTGATCTATGTACTTTCTCTTCCATTCTTATGTCTCTTTTCTATATTCAGAGTAGAATGGAGCTTAGAGATTGTTCTCCACCCTATTCAATTTTCCAGAATTACTTTCTGGATAAGATATTCTTTGCGGGACCCATAGGACCATAGGACCATACCACCTGCCTTGGGAGAACTTCAGGGCTCATATGAGATGAGTGCACTCTTTGCACCCAGACATGTTAGGTCTGAGACTGTGTATTCAGCAGCTATTCATCATAATTTTGGTTTGCAATTATAGCCAATGCCCATTTTATTAAAGAGAGATTTCTTCTCTATTTTCTAAGAAGTTTTCAGTTTTCTCTTGGCTTCAAAGAGAACAGAGTAGAAACACCTTTAAAGTGCCTCCTTAACTGTGAGCTCCTCTTAAATCTTACTTCCACTTCTGCTGTGTCACTGAGTCTCTTCTCTAATAACAACTATAATGATTTCCTAATTGGCAAATCCAAACCGCCTTCTCTGCTGACAGCCTCTACATTGAAAGCTCTTGTTCTTATCAGTTCTTCTATAGTGCAAATCTGTTTAATCTTTTTTCTCATTCTCCTTTGCCTTTTCTTCTTTTCCAGTCTCATTCTACTTTCCCTTTGCTGCTAATAAAAATGCATGCCTTCATTTTTGTACCTATAACACTTTCTTTATTGCTGTTAATAGCCCTTAGCATAGGCTGAGTTCTTAATGTATGTGTATGCATGATTATCTTCCTTTTAGAGTACTGTTACTTGAACATAAACTTTTATCTTTCTTTACTTCATTTTTCATAGTATATAATATTTTTTTCTGAATTCAAGTTATTAAAATATTGTCTCTGCACTGCTTTTATTCATCAGGATATATTATTAACCAGTTACATTGATAATTAAATATATTAACATATCATTAATTGTAATCAAGAGCAAAAGGGAAAAGCATTATGGCAATGGAATATGAAACTAAAAGCTAAAAACAAAACAAAATTCTGAACCATAAGTCTGAGGATCTGTTTACCATGTAGACCCAGCGTTATCAGAAATGAACATGAGGTCTTAAGTAGACACAAAGCAAACTGATAAAGGTGAAAGTTATGTTTATTTTTAGAATGTTAATTTTTTAGGTTTTCTAATATTCAAAGATCTACTTGTGGTCTTCAAATAGAAAACAATGTTGAAATACTACCATTTTGTGTCAATGCTCTGTAAAAACTATTTTAATGTATACATCATTGTCATAAAAATTATAAGTTAAACATGATAGAGGTATGCAATTTTAATTAAAATAAAGGAAAATCCACCAAAAAACAAAATATTCTTTGAGAAGCCATCGGCTGAATAAAAATACCCATTAATACTAAACTAGCTGTAGAAATACTAGAAAGAAAAATATGCTTTATTGGAATTTCTTTCTTCATTATCAAAACCTTACAGCCCACTCTTTCAAAAATTAAGTTGCTTCTGTTATAAGCAATCATAAGGACGATTGGGGAAATACATACATATCAACAGAATTAGAATTAATCATTTCCCTGTATAACCACAAAATGATTGTTTTTTACATTTTCAGCTAAAGAGACTTTATGAAAAGTTTATTTTCTGCAGTTCTGCCTGTTAGTCTAAGAGTTGACCCAAAGTCTTTGCTTATTAAAGATCCCATTCATAATTTTTGAGATACAACTAATGTTTTTATTACTAAGCTTCTTGTGTTCTACATATTGATTACAGTATAATTACACAATGAGAGAAATACTGCCTATTATGTTTGTGAAACTTGGAGTTTATAGAACAGCATGCGATACCTTTGTAATAATCCAAACATGATAGAAGAACACACATAATGCTCACTGAATTATATTAGAGGATAAGCTAAGTTTAGATAGCCATAGCATATGCATGGTCCTTACATGATTTGTATGTAGTAATCCACTTGATTAATTAATTTAATGTATTGATTAATGTAATAAAGGATTAACTGGTCTAAAAAGCTTCCAAGAATAGTAGCTATTTCATATTTACATTTGACAAATTAAATCACAAGAGAACTTGAATATAATTTAATTATTCAAAATATTCTGAAAATACAGCCCCATGGAATTGGGAAGAGGTAATGATGATTCTTGGAGAAGGCAATGGCAACCCAATCCAGTACTCTTGCCTGGAAAATCCCATGGACGGAGGAGCCTGGTAGGCTGCAGTCCATGGGGTCGCTAAGAGTTGGATATGACTGAGAGACTTCACTTTCACTTTTCACTTTCGTGCATTGGAGAAGGAAATGGCAACCCACTCCAGTGTTCTTGCCTGGAGAATCCCAGGGACGGGGGAGCCTGGTGGGCTGCCATCTATGGGGTCGCACAGAGTTGGACACGACAAAGAGACTAGCAGCTGCAACAGCAATGGTGAGTCTGCTTGGGAAAATGAGTGAGTATTTAAAAGAAGTGTCTATACCCACTTGAAGCTCCTCCTTTCTTCCTTGCTGGTGGCAGTCCCTGTTAATGGAGCTCACACTGTGCTGCTTTCATCTGTGCCTCATTGTGGTCTTTCATCTCCTTAACAGAGTACTTCAGGAACTAATTTTTAAAGGCATGGAATGTTTTTACCAACCTAGGCAGTATCATAGACAAACCTGATATAGATAAGTGAATATAAAATGCTCCCCAGAATTCCTTGCTAGTGAAGAATCTGGCCAAGAACAGAGGTATTGATTGAAGGAGTCACAGAAGGGCAATGGAGTAAGAATTTATCAAACACTAGCCATTTACTTTAATGATCATTTCCTGAGAAGTTCTAAAATATTTTCAATGTTTAGAGAATATGTTTAGGAACTAAATGGAAAAGTTTCTACCAAGAGAAAACTCCATGCACTTATAAGAACATTCCACTTGCCCCTTGTTTTTCATATCTCTCTGCCAATATCTATGATAGATTTTAGAAAACATATTTTGCTTCATGAGTTCATGAATGATTCCACTTTCTATCATGACATTAACAGTGTAGTTTTTTTTTTCCCCCTAGAGTTTTTCATCAGTAAAGAAATCAGATACAACTCTGTATTTCATGATACGTTCCTCAAAATGGCTCGAAAGTTTGGGTGATAAATCATGCACTAGGGGCAAGAGTAATGGTGATGAAAATGTTGCAGTTTTGAAACTATAAATGTATGGATTCAATGGATATATTTGGCACAGGTGAAAACATGCAAGTTCCTCCATCATCAGCAGGTCAGATGCTTGGGGCACAAAAGCAGGTCAGCTTTAAGGGCAGAGTCTGCTCTTCACAGAGGCAGGCGTGCTGTGCCTAGTCGCTCAGTCATGTATGTCTCTTTCCAACCCCATGGACTGTATCCCACCAGGCCCCTCTGTCCATGGGGATTCTCCAGGCAAGAATACTAGAGTGGGTTGCCATGTCCTCTTCTAGGGGATCTTCCCAACCCAGGGATCAAACCTAGGTCTCCCACAATGCAGGCAGATTCTTTACTCTCTGAGCCACCAGGGAAGTCCCAGAGACAGGAGTTCCAGGCTAACATGTGTTTAAGAGCAGATTAATGGCTCCTAGTTTCTTAGTCACATCTTCCTCCATCTATCACCAGAATCTACATTTTCAGTTTCCTGTGTCTAGTCTTAGTCTTTGGTGAGGGAGTTAACAGAGGATGAGATGAATTATTCAATTTCCATTTAGACTAAAATTAAATTTATATCTCATTTTATATGTGTATCTAGGCCCCATTACAGTATCAGTTCAATTTGAAACAAGCTTAATAAATAACTAGTTTATATTTAATCCTGAGTGTGAAGTAATGTACTAGTGTTTCATCTGTATTTTCTCCCTTAATCTTTAGAAGGAAAAAAAAATGTTATAGGTACTATTAGTGCTTTTGCTTCTACTTTATAGAGGAGGAAAGTGAAGTGAAATATTATAGATCGAGCCAACAGAAAAGTGACAAGTTCAGTTCAGTTCAGTCATTCAGTCATGTCTGACTCTTTGTGACCCTATGAACCGAGGCACACCAGGCATCCCTGTCCATCACCAACTCCTGGAGTCCACTCAAACCCAGGTCCATTGAGTTGGTGATGCCATCCAACCATCTCATCCTCTGTCATCCCCTTCTCCTCCTGCCCTCAATCTTTCCCAGCATCAGGGTCTTTTCAAATGAGTCAGCTCTTCTCATCAGGTGGCCAAAGTATTGGAATTTCAGCTTCAACATTAGTCCTTCCAGTAAACACCCAGGACTGATCTCCTTTAGGATGGACTGGTTGGATCTCCTTTCAGTCCAAGGGACTCTCAAGAGTCTTCTCCAACACCACAGTTCAAAAGCATCAATTCTTCCACGCTCAGCTTTCCTTATAGTCCAACTCTCACATCCATACATGACCACTGGAAAAACCATAGCCTTGACTAGATGGACCTTTGTTGACAAAGTAATGTTTCTGCTTTTCAATATTCTGTCTAGGTTGGTCATAACTTTCCTTCCAAGGAATAAGTGTCTTTTAATTTCATGGCTGCAATCACCATCTGCAGTGATTTTGGAGCCCAGAAAAATAAAGTCTGACACTGTTTCCACTGTTTCCCCATCTATTTCCCATGAAGTGATGGGACCGGATGCCATGATCTTCGTTTTCTGAATGTTGAGCTTTAAGCCAACTTTTTCACTCTCCTCTTTCATTTTCATCAAGAGGCTTTTGAGTTCCTCTTCACTTTCTGCCATAAGGGTGGTGTCATCTGCATATCTGCTGCTGCTGCTGCTGCTAAGTCATTTCAGTCGTGTCCGACTCTGTGTGACAGCATAGACGGCAGCCCACCAGGCTCCCCTGTCCCTGGGATTCTCCAGGCAAGAACACTGGAGTGGGTTTCCATTTCCTTCTCCAACGCATGAAAGTGAAAAGTGAAAGGGAAGTCACTCAGTCACGTCCGACTCTTCGCAACCCCATCGCCTGCAGCCCACCAGGCTCCTCTGTCCATGGCATTTTCCAGGCAAGAGTACTGGAGTGGGGTGCCAGCACCTTCTCTGCTGCATATCTGAGGTTATTGATATTTCTCCTGGCAATCTTGATTCCAGCTTGTGCTTCCTCCAGCCCAGCATTTCTCATGATGTACTCTGCATATAAGTTAAATAAGCAGGTTAACAACATACAGCCTTGATGTACTCCTTTTCCTAATTGGAACCAGTCTGTTGTTCCATGTCCACTTCTAACTGTTGCTTCCTGACTTGCATACGGGTTTCTCATGAGGCAGGTCAGGTGGTCTGGTATTCCCATCTCTTTCAGAATTTCCCACAGTTTATTGTGATCCACACAGTCAAAGGCTTTGGCATAGTCCATAAAGCAGAAATAGATGTTTTTTCTGGAACTCTCTTGCTTGTTTGATGATCCAGTGGATACCCCACATCCAAGGTAAGAGAAACCCAAGTAGGATGGTAGGCACTGAGAGAGGGCATCCGAGGGCAGAAAGACTGAAACCACAATCACAGACAACAGGCCAATCTGATCACATGGATCACAGCCTTGTCTGACTCCATGAAACTAAGCCATGCCGTGTGGGGTCACCCAAGACGGACAGGTCATGGTGGAGAGGTCTGACAGAATGTAGTCCACTGGAGAAGGGAATGGCAAACCACTTCAGTCTTCTTGCCTTGTTTACTCCATGAACAGTATGAAAAGACAAGTTAGGTAATGATGACTATTAAGAACATCTAAAGAATTCCTCAGGAAAAATGACCATAACACAATAAAAATAATAAAAAAATAAACAGGGGATTAAAATACACAGTTCACAATGGGAAAACCTGAATAGCTGATACCTTTTGAAGAGATACACAAACATTTTAGGAATCAGAGAAGTGTATAGTAACAGAATGATAAGCTACCTTTAGCTATCATGTTGACAGAAATACAAATGATATCTAGAGCTGAGGAGAATAAGGAAAAGTGCAATGTCCTGTGGCCTTAGGTCTAGAAAAGACATTGTATAGACCATTTCTGGCAGTTTATTGAAATGAAACAGGAACACCCCCTATGATTTAGCAATTTCACTTCTGAAGAGAGATCTGTAGTTATGTTTTTTCCCCCATTTTGAATATTTGAACTGACTTAGCCCAGTCACAGAGTGTACCACTTGAGGATTTTCTCTAGAGAATGCAGGCAAGCCTCAGAGCTCTCAGAGATATCCAGTTTGAACCCCTGTGGGCCCAATCTCTATGCTCTGGGACTGGGCTGAGTCTCTGACTTGAACTGCCAGGATATGCACAAGGAATTATATCTCGGGAGAGTTCCTCCCCAAAGGTCTCAGTGGTTCGTTATGTAGATAAATCAGGCTCATCAAACTGGTTAGGTCAGTTGCAAACTATCAGTAAAGAAGCTAACTTTGAGTACTGTCAGGGAGACCATACTCTAAGCAGAATATCATATATCTACTGCCTGCCCTTATTTTGGCCAAGTCGAAAATCAGATATAGCTCTTCTTATTCAGGTGGAAATCAGCTCTATCTCCTATCCAAATGCTCCCACACTTACACGAAGAAATGTATCTTCATATCCATTCTAGCATGTTTCGCATAGCAAGGATATGGAAATGATGTCAAGGAAAGGAAATTATGGACAAATGTGTGACATGCATAAGATGGAATACATATAATAGTAGAAGAACAAGATTTATCTCTATCAAAAAAGATAGAGATCAAAAGTGAAATGTTCAGTGAAAACCAAAATTATGACATTTTCTTGAGCTGTATTACACAATGTGCCATATTGCATAATATAATTTGTGAGAATAAAACAAACAGACACAAACTATATATTATTAAACCCACATGAATGTAAATAAGTCATGAATGGTGGTTTGAAAAAGATGCAGATGATAAATAAAAGAATGAGTGCTTATAGGGGAATGAATTAAAATTTGACCAAATGTTTCTACTTGGGTGTGCACATGAGCATGCCTGAGTGTGTGTGTATACATGGACAATTCTTCCATGTAATTTAGAGACAATTACTAACTTGTCTCTCCCCAACCTCTTCATTCCCTTTTTTTTTAACTCCTATATTTCACATGTCAGACATCCTGGTTTATCTTAATAGGTTCCTTTTTATTATCTTTGCATTTTTTGTCATTTCAAGATTTCAGAATGCTAATTTCATTTTTAACAATGACCATCTCCTTTCTCAGTATTTCTGATATTTTTAAATTTAAAAATTATACTTCTATAATGATGCCTTATTATGATTATTGCATTAATCTCAGTATTCCTTTTGGTTTCTGTAACCATTTCATCTGTTTCCTCCAGATTCAGTTTCAAAGTGATATTCAAATTCAAATTCCAGATTCAGATTCACTAGAAGACCCAACCTTTTTGGATTGTTTTCCTTGTGTGTTCTGTGCTTTATGCTAAATTTCCTTGAGGCTATATTTACCCTCAGCTTTATTTGCCTTTGTGACTCAGATCAAGCTGTTGAGCTATGCTGAGGGATACAAGTGGTGGGAGTTGCTGCAGTATCTACAGCTGGGTATTGGTGATGTACCACCCACAGTCTGTCTGCCCTCTGACGAGGCTCCATCACAGTCTCTTTTGCTGAAAACTTTGCTATCCTATGAGATTTAGGTTTAAGTGTGTCCAACGGTATGTTGCTCCAGCATTGCTCCCAAGGCGAGTATTCCTGACACTACACAGTTGTTCAAATGCCACCTTCCTTCCCTCCCCAGCAGTCTATGGGTTTCTGCAAACTGAGCTTTCTCCAAGAACCTAAGAACTGGATTCTCACCACAAGACTGTCTGCCCTCTGTCTCCAGGCATCCTTCTGGATAAAAGAAGATAAATAGTTTGTGTATAGCTTCTCTTTCTTTCCAGATCCAAGTTTGAGTTTCAATTTGAAGACAAAAGTTCTGTTTTTCTAGCCTCAGGCTTTCATAGGGAAAAACTTCAGCTTGTGTTACTGTTTCACTGCAACCGCTTCTACGTTTTCTTTATTTTAGAAGTGATCATCTGTGCAAGAGTTGCCTTTTATACAGTTCACCTATGTAGTTAAGCTTACCAGGACAAGGTTTTGAGCAAAAAAGGCAAACAGCTATGTTTTTACAGGGGAATAGATTTGATGCAGTGCCAAGGGATAGGAACCCACTGCCTCTACACTTCAGACCAGCTCTGAACAGTAATAGAGCTATTCTGAACATAGAGCTTAGATAGTGGTATTCTGTTTATTCATTTATTTTAATTGGAGGATAATTACAATATCGTGATGGCCTCTGCTATACATAAACATGAATTGGTCATAGGCATACATGTGTCCCCTCCTTCCTGAACCCCCATCCCATCTCCCTCCCCACCCCATCCCTCCAGGTTGTCAGAGAGCACCAACTTTGGATTCCCTGTGTCATACATCAAACTCCTACTGGCTATCTATTTACATACTGTAATGCATATGTTTCAATGCTATTCTCTCAAATAATCCCATCCTCTTCTTCTCCCACTGTGTCCAAAAGTCTGTTCTTTACGTATGTGTCTCCTTTGCTGCCTTGCATACAGGATTGTCAGTACTATCTTTCTAGATTCCACATATATGTGTTCAGTTCAGTTCAGTTCCGTTCAGTCGCTCAGTCGTGTCCGACTCTTTGCGACCCCATGAATCGCAGCACGCCAGGCCTCCCTGTCCATCACCAACTCCCAGAGTTCACCCAGACTCACGTCCATTGAGTCAGTGATGCCATCCAGCCATCTCATCCTCTGTCGTCCCCTTCTCCTCCTGCTCCCAATCCCTCCCAGCATCAGAGTCTTTTCCAATGAGTCAACTCTTCCCATGAGGTGGCCAAAGTACTGGCGTTTCAGCTTTAGCATCAGTCCTTCCAAAGAAATCCCAGGGCTGATCTCCTTCAGAATGGATTGGTTGGATCTCCTTGCAGTCCAAGGGACTCTCAAGAGTCTTCTCCAACACCACAGTTCAAAAGCATCAATTCTTCGGTGTTCAGCTTTCTTCACAGTCCAACTCTCACATCCATACATGACCACTGGAAAAACCATAGCCTTGACTAGATGGACCTTTGTTGGCAAAGTAATGTTTCTGCTTTTTAATATGCTGTCTAGGTTGGTCATAACTTTCCTTCCAAGAAGTAAGTGTCTTTTAGTTTCATGGCTGCAGTCACCATCTGCAGTGATTTTGGAGGCCAGAAAAATAAAGTCTGACACTGTTTCCACTTTTCCCCATCTATTTCCCATGAAATGATGGGACCAGATGCCATGATTTTCGTTTTCTGAATGTTGAGCTTTAAGCCAACTTTTTCACTCTCCACTTTCGCTTTCATCAAGAGGCTTTGTGGTTCCTCTTCACTTTCTGCCATAAGGGTGGTGTCATCTGCATATCTGAGGTTATTGATATTTCTCCCAGCAATCTTGATTCCAGATTGTGCTTCACCCAGCCCAGCGTTTCTCATGATGTACTCTGCATATAAGTTAAATAAGCAGGGTGACAATATACAGCCTTGACGTACTCCTTTTCCTATTTGGAACCAGTCTGTTTTTCCATGTCCAGTTCTAACTGTTGCTTCCTCACCTGCATACAGTTTCTCAAGAGGCAGGTCAGGTAGTCTGGTATTCCCATCTCTTTCAGAATTTTCCACAGTTTATTGTGATCCACACAGTCAAAGGCCTTGGCATAGTCAATAAAGCAGAAATAGATGTTTTTCTGGAACTCTCTTGCTTGTTCGATGATCCAGTGGATGTTGGCAATTTGATCTCTGGTTCCTCTGTCTTTTCTAAATCCAGCTTGAACATCTGGAAGTTCATGGTTCACATATTGCTGAAGCCTGGCTTGGAGAATTTTGAGCATTACATTACTAGCATGTGAGATGAGTGCAACTGTGTGGTAGTTTGAGCATTCTTTGGCATTGCCTTTCTTTGGGATTGGAACGAAAACTGACCTTTTCCAGTCTTGTGGCCACTGCTGAGTTTTCCAAATTTGCTGGCATATTGAGTGCAGGACTTTCACAGCATCGTCTTTCAGGATTTGAAATAGCTCCACTGGAATTCCATCACCTCCACTAGTTTTGTTCGTAGTGATGCTTTCTAAGGCCCACTTGACTTCACATTCCAAGATATCTGGCTCTAGGTCAGTGATCACACCATCGTGATTATCTGGGTCGTGAAGATCTTTTTTGTACAGTTCTTCTGTGTATTCTTGCCACCTCGTCTTAATACTTCTGCTTCTGTTAGGTCCATACCATTTCTGTCCTTTATTGAGCCCATCTTTGCATGAAATGTTCCCTTGGTGTTTCTAATTTTCTTGAAGAGATCTCTAGTCTTTCCCATTCTGTTGTTTTCCTCTATTTCTTTGCATTGATTGATGAGGAAGGCTTTCTTATCTCTCCTTGCTATTCTTTGGAACTCTGCATTCAGATGCTTATATCTTTCCTTTTCTCCTTTGCTTTTTGCTTAACTCTTCTTTTCACAGCTATTTGTAAGGCCTCCCCAGACAGCCATTTTGCTTTTTTGCATTTCTTTTCCATGGGGATGGTCTTGATTCCTGTCTCCTGTACAATGTCACAAACCTCTGTCCATAGTTCATCAGGCACTCTATCTATCAAATCTAGTCCTTTAAATCTATTTCTCACTTCCACTGAATAATCATAAGGGATTTGATTTATGTCATACCTGAATGGTCTAGTGGTTTTCCCTACTTTCTTCAGTATCTTCATTACAAAATATCTATTGAAAAAATAACCAATGAAAAGTACTACCATCATGCTTCATTTATCTTCTTCAGAAATAGCTTCAGAAACTCTCCTCACACCTTTCTACAGAACATTCCTGTAATTATAGACACTTACTATGGCCCCCAAATGCTTTAACTTCAAAGTGTGATTGAAATCAACTTGTTCTTACACCACTGCACTATTCTTTATTACAAAGTTTTTCGTGTAAATGCCTCTGAGTTACAGTGTTCATCAGTTTCAAAGGAGGCCTCTCCAGTGTTTTTTTAGATATAATATCCATAAAACTCTTAATGATGGTAATTATAGGCCATGTTATAGAGAAGTCTCGATTACTGGGTCACAACTGGAAATTATTCAGATATACAGTCTCTATAGTGAGAATTTGATCTTACTTTTAAAATTCATTATTGAAGAACTCTAGTCCTAGTAGCTCACTTTGAATTCTTTGTTCAATTTCAAATTTTGACTTTTTCCTTAGTATTTAAAACATGCCTAAATGCTTCTATAGATAACATCATAATAAGCCTACATGAAATGTTACAAAGAAAGAAAGTACATAGAAATACAGAACAATCTTAGCTATAGTTTATATAAATCCATTTCCTTAAAGGTCATATTTGTTCCAAACATTGTGGAATATTTCACAGAACTCTCATTAAAGGAATAAAATGAGTTTTACAACTCAGAAAATAAAACATATATATATAATCCTTTGGCATCAATATTCAATGCAATATTTTCTCTTAAAAGAAAATGATTTACATTTAAAATATACAAACATTTGAAGGCACCTGCTTTGTACCCTAAAGAAATATACTATACTTTCTTCTATTTTGTGTTACAGTCTATTATCTAGCTCCTGTATGAAGACTATTCAGCTATACTGTTTTCAAAATTAAACTATTATAGTGTAGCTCAAGCAAATGATAGGTCTTAAATTCAATATTCCTTGTATTCTATCTCTACCAGTGATAGAAATTGATCATTTTAAATCTCCAAAGTCAGAGCATATTCAGGGGAGAAAAGTCTCAACTTGACTTTTAAAATGACATATTTCATTTTGCCCAGACAATAATTCTCTAGTATTATTTGGACATCTCTTATGTGCAGACTGTCAACAGACTATCAGTAAGAAACATAATTTTAAATCTGTTTTAATTGATGAACTCTATTTCAATTCTTTTTACACTCTGTCCCTTGAATTGTGGCCCCTTTGCCTCAGCTGAGTGATTCATGATATTTCCAATAAAAGCTGGTCTTTTTTGGCCACGTGATGAGAAGAGCTGACTCATTTGAAAAGACCCTGATGCTGGGAAAGATTGAGGGCAGGAGGAGAAGGGGACGACAGAGGATGAGATGGTCAGATGGCATCACTGACTCAATGGACATGGGTTTGGGTGGACTCTGGGAGTGGTGATGGATAGGGAGGCCAGGCGTGCTGTGGTTCATGGGGTTGCAAAGAGTCGGACAGGACTGAGCGACTGAACTGAAGTTCTTGTTATTTCTGGATTGCCTTGATGGAGTCTTCCCTTTAGTGAGAACTTACTATTTCCAAAATATTCTACCTTTAGTCTTTCTTTACTTTCTCCACTTCATTTGTTCCCACTTCTTACAATACTTTGCATATTTGTTTCTGAAACTTCCTCATCTTAAATCCGGCTACAAACTCCTACCCAGAAAATCTTTGCCTAAACAATTCAGACTTAGTGGTTCCATATAACATTAATATCTAACTATTTTTAATGTCACTGTTGGCTTTTAAAAGTTTAATTATTTAATAAATATTAGAATTTTGGAACATTGGAATAAATATTTGGAAATATGGGAATAAATATGAGATTTTCAAATCAGATGTTGTAAGGCAAAGCACACGTTATCCCTCTGTTTGATGCCAGTCATAGACTCTAGTAGGAATACCATATATAAATATTGACTGATTAATTGGTTGTTGCTTCTATTTGTCATGTTATCTGTCATTTCTATTCCACTCCCTGCACAGGAGCTCACTAGGTTCATTGCTCCTATCCGTCTTTAGAGCTACACCATATGGTGAGGCTGGATACAGAAAGGATTTGTCCAGCATTATATGGCTGGAACTTAAAGTTCTCATATTGAATGTTATATCTAAGCATGGAATAAAATTATATAGCCATAAACATTTGTAGAGAAACTGCCGGGGTCCAGCCCCGGCTGATCCAGGGTATTCGAAGGAGAGATGGCCTAGGCGACTATTCAAATGTTAATTAGAGATATAAGAGTAATAGAATGAGGATAGCTCAGTAGGAAAATTCAGTGGAGAAAAGAGGCTGAGTAGCTTGGTTTACGCGGAAAATCAATATAACCCGTGACACCAGGTTAGCTCTGACCACGGAGGCTGCAGGCGCCCTCTCGAATAGCGGAAGGTGCCCCACCTTAGACACCTTCTCGAGTGGGTCTTAGAAGCCCAGGCAAATAAATGGTCGCAGAGGATATCCACGCTCCAGATGGAGACTTCAGCCAGAATGTGAAAAGAAAGAATGACATGGGGAGACCAAGCGTTGGTGAGCAAGGCCCATAGCTTTATTTTTAACAGGGGCTTATATACCCTAAGTTACACATAGAGGATAACAGGGGATGCAAAGTCAGCAGTTTTTGATCCTTATCAAAAACCAGGGTTTCTTTCCTGCAAATTTATCGTATACAAATGGTTTAGGTGATTTACATCATCTTTTGGCCAGAAGGCCTATTAACATTTTATGACTCTTGACAAGGACTTATCAACAAAGACTTATTTTCTCTAAGAGTAATTATTTTAAGGTTTGGCGCCATCTTCCGAAGATAAAATTGCATTCCTATAGGGTGGATGTGTAATGGGTTTACAACAAAGGAAAGAATTTATTACCTTAAGGGTCTAAAGTTACTAACAACAAGGCCACTACTTATTTTTTCTACATACCAACTATATTAATTAATACACATTCAAGGATACAATTCAGGGGATGTGAAAACTTGGCAACAAGCATTGGCTCACCAATGAAATCCTTTACTAGTTTATTCTGACAGTTTCTAACTCTCTGAGAGGCTCTAAGCTATTTGAATATCTTAAGCTTCCCGTGCCTCTCGAGGCTGGGAGACTGTAAACAATCATATGCATAGCTGTAGGAGTCCGGGTAAACTTGTCAGGCGAGTTAGAGAGCCATCTGAGGGGTTTGTAAACACTCCTAATTGCCCAGGAACTTTATTAATTGGAGCTGTAAGTTAACTCTTTGACAGAGAGAGTGAGATGGTGGTGGGGGACAGCCCCCAGTAAAGTCAGAGGTGAGAGCACAAAGCAATAAAGTAGGCAGACTCTGGTTTTTTGGGGGTAGATGCTCGAGAATATCTAGGGGGACTCCTGAGGCTCGATCCCGCCTTTGGGTATGCCGAGCCTCCTTCCTCATGACCTTTGTCACGAGTGGAATGCCTCACCGGCTCTCAGCAAGAAGCTCACAGAATTTTGGAATTAATTGATGTAGAGGAAGAAAAATGTCTTATTCTACCCATCTGGGCTCTCTAGCTGGAGCCCTTTAAATTAGACTGGAAAAAGAAAAAAAAATCAACAAGAGAAAAACAGAAACAGAGTTTATTAATATGTACATCACATGTGGCACATGATAGTACTCAGATATGAGGAACTCAAAGATTTGGTTAGAACTTGGATTTACACAGCATCTTAACAAAGAAATAATGCATTTCTAAAGAAGTGGAAAGGACCTAAGTCTCTAGGGGCAGGAAAATGTGGAAAGGTAAATATATGAGAAACTCTTCTGTTCAGTTCATTCTCTCAGTCGTGTCCGACTCTCTGTGAACCCCTGGACTGCAGCATGCCAGGCCTCCCTGTCTATCACCATCTCCTGGAGTTTACTCAAACTCATGTCCCTTGAGTTGGTGATGCCACCCAACCATCTCATTCTGTCATCCCTTCTCCTCCTGCCTTCGATCTTTCCCAGCATCAGGGTCCTTTCCAGTGAGGCAGTTCTTCGCATCAGCTGGCTAAAGTATTGGAGTTCCAGCTTCAGCATCAGTCCTTCCAATGAACACCCAGGACTGATCTCCTTTAGGATAGACTGGTTGGATCTCCTTGCAGTCCAAGGGACTCTCAAGAGTCTTCTCCAACACCACAGTTAGAAAGCATCAATTCTTCAGCGCTCAGCTTTCTTTATAGTCCAACTCTCATATCCATACATGACTACTGGAAAAAATGTTGCTTTGACTAGATGGACCGTTGTTGGCAAAGTAATGTCTCTGCTTTTTAATATGCTACCTAGGTTGGTCATAGCTTTTCTTCCAAGGAGCAAACATCTTTTAATTTCATGGCTGCAATCACCATCTGCAGTGATTTAGGAGCCCCCCAAAATAAAGTCAGCCACTGTTTCCACTGTTTCCCCATATATTTGCCATGAAGTCATGGGACCGGATGCCATGATCTTAGTTTTCTGAATGTTGAGGTTTTTTTTTTTTTTTTTTAATATTCTTTTTTAACTTTCTCTTTATTTTTTTAAACTTTACATAATTGTATTAGTTTTGCCAAATATCAAAATGAATCCGCCACAGGTATACATGTGTTCCCCATCCTGAACCCTCCTCCCTCCTCCCTCCCCATACCATCCCTCTAGGTCATCCCAGTGCACTAGCCCCAAGCATCCAGTATCGTGCATCGAACCTGGACTGGCATCTCATTTCTTACATGATATTTTACATGTTTCAATGCCATTCTCCCAAATCTTCCCACCCTCTCCCATAGAGTCCATAAGACTGTTCTATACATCAGTGTCTCTTTTGCTGTCTCGTACACAGGGTTGTTGAGTTTTAAACCAACTTTTTCCCTCTCCTCTTTCACTTTCATCAAGAGGCTCTTTAGTTCTTCTGTGCTCTCTGCGGTAAGGGTGGTGTCATCTGAGGTTATTGATAAACTAATGGTAGATAAAGCCTAGTTAGTATATCTTGTCATGTAGGTTCCTCTGATGCTGTTTCCAGGCTATTATCGAAACCTTTCATCAGTAATTAACTTTTCTTTCTTCTTCTTTTTTAATTGCAGTATAGTTGATTTACAATACTATATTAGTTTCAGGTTAGAGCATACTGGTTCAAAAATTTAACAGATTATACTCTATCAAAGTTATTATAAGATAATGGCTAATTCCTTGTGGCCTTGTTACTTATCTATTAAGGGAGCAGGGACAAACTAGAGGTATGGGATTAAGAGGTACAAATTACTGTTTGATGGTTAACTTTGCTCTTCCTATTGATAGGAGAGTAGAGATACCTCTGTCAATTTATGTTTTGCTTCTAGAGAAAAAAGAGCAAGGCAGAGAACTTTTTTGTATCTAATTCCTCACAATTGACTTCAGTTCAAAATAACCCCTGTGCTTAAGTGGCATATTTTGAAATGGCATAGTCTGTAGTCTGCCACCCTACAGCAATTGAGCATTTTGCCTTGACCGTTTACTTATAAGGCCAAGTTTAAAGTATTCAGATTTCTAAGATTTCTAAGTATTCAGATTTCTACCCCAATCAGTTTCTTAGATTGGGATAATTCAAAGCTAGGACCTCAACATGTATACACGGTGTATGGGCTTTTCTTCTTTTTATATCAACTCTGTTCAAAAGATCCTCCAGGAGAAGTTTAAAAAATCCTCTCTCTCTCATTTTAGAACACTGCTATCCAAAGGACAAGATGACACATGCAGGCCACTAAAGTTAAAAAAACAGGACTAAAGCTTCAAAAATAATTGAAGGAATTAACAAGAAAATATTAAGAACTCAACTCATCTGATGAGTAATAAAATTCCTTAAGCAGGAGAAAGATGGCAATAAATCCAAACAGATCATCAGAAAAACTCCGCCTAATTTTTTCCATTACTTCTTGAACATGATCAACTAAACATTAAACCAAAACCTCCTGTGTGGATATAGTTCATTGCATATAAATTTTTAGAGTAACATATACTTAACTCTCATAACAGAAATGAGTTCACCTGTTTTATATATATTCTTTCTTTCTCTTTATGTTCCCAAAACACCTTAAAATTTTACTATAAATATAGAGTGTCCTGGTCTGACTGGACACTGACTTTTAGATAGGTTACATTGAATTTCTATTATATTCTGGTATACAAGATGTTGGGTGGCTTCCCTAGTGGCTCAGTGGTAAAGAATCCAGATGCAGAAAATGTGGGTTTGATCCCTGGGTGGGGAAGATCCCCTTAGGAGGAAATGGCAACCCATTTTCTTGCCTGAGAAATCCCATGGACAGAGAAGCCTGATGGGCCACAGTCCATGGGACACAACTTAATGACTTAGCATGCATGCATACAGAGACTGAACAAGCGTGAAAGTCACAACCTGAACAGAATGCTCACTTAATTCTTTCTCTGTCTGCTAAAAGTGCTATAGTGCTGAGATGTCAAATGTGATATAAAAATAAAACCCCAATTATGGTATACAGTTACTTCACTGAATTCCACAGTTTTAAAATGATCTCGTTAGTTAGCAACATGAACTATTTCAATAAGACTAACCTTTTAACTTTGCAAAATATTTCTCCTTTTTATTCCACCACACGCAACCTCCTCTGCCGGGGTCCAGCCCCAGTGGATCCAGGGAATTCGAAGCGGGGACGGCGTTGGCGAGGATCAGGAAACAACTGCTTAATTAAATGTTAATTAAGGATATAAAGAGTAATAGAATAAGGATAGCTCAGTGAGGAAATTCAGTGGAGAAAAGAGGCTGAATAATTCAGCCAGAAGGTAAGAGAAAGAACGAAATGGTGAGACCAAGTTTCGGTGAACAAAGTCCGCACTTTATTTTCCAAAGTAGTTTTTATACCTTAAGTTATGCATAGAGGATAATGGGGGAAGGGGTAGAGTCATGCAGTAAGCCAGGCTTTCTTCCTGCAAACTTATCATATGCAAAAGTTTAGGTGATTTGCATCATCTTCTGGCCCGGAGGCCTTTTCCTCTAAAGGTGATTATTCTAAAGTCAGGCCAGCCTCCAAAAAGTATTAAAGTTGCATTCCTACAGAGCAAAGGTGTGGTGGGCTATAACAAGAAAAAGAATTAACTCAAGGGTCCCAGGTTACAAACATTAAAGCTACTATTTACACCAATTATATTAATCAATACACTGCCAGGGACACAGCAGGTAAGGGATATGGAGACTTAGCAGCAAATATTGGCCCAACAAGTGAAAATCCCTTCACCAATACAATTTCTAATCAATCTTTTGACTGCTCAAAGGAATCTGTATTTAGACAGTTTAGAACATCTCATGCCTCTCACAGTTTGGAGGCTCTGAGCAATCACATGTGGCCGGAAAAACCTATTCAGGCAGGCTAGAGGACTTCCAAGGGAGTTTGTAGGTTGAAACACTGTCACACCCAGGAATTATTAACTGGAGCTGTAAGCTAACTCTTTTTTCAGAGAGAGGTAGTGGGGGACAGGTGAAAGCACAAAGCAGAAAGTAGGCAGACTCTGGTTTTGGGGGTAGATTGCTTGAGAATTTCCAGGGAGACTCCTGAGGCTTGATCCCGCCTTTGCGTATGCCAAGCCTCCTTCCTCATGACCTTTGCCAGGGGCGGAGCTCGGTCCCCACACTCCTCCAAACACAAGACACAGATGTCATGCAGTCATCATCTTTCCATACTATCTGTTCCTACTCTTCTTAGATGGCTTCTTCTTTTCTCTTAGCCCATCCATATCCTGACTGTCCTTTGGGAGTCCTGGGTCAGGTGCCAATCACTTGACAACACTGATGTCTCTTTTCTCTAATTTCTTTTTATTATTGTCAGTCAATTATATCAAACACAGTCAAGCATATGTACATAAGACACACTCAGTCAACTTTATGATGATTTATTTCTCTGCAGATGGCATTATAAAAGCAGAGGCCATGCATATGAGCCAAAAGTATGGTATTTGCTAGTCTGAGTCAGTTGAGCACTGCCCCTATCAGAATCCTGTCACTTAGTAGGGCACAAAAGAATTGCTATGAGGAGATGTTGTTGTACCTGATGCTAACCCGAAATGTTTAAAAAAAAAAAAAAAAAAATGAGCTTCCAAAACACCATTGTTTCCCTTGAAAGCCTGTGTGGAACTGTCATCAGTGTCTTTTTAAAGACATTAATGATGCTATTTATATTTCTAACTTGTACAGTTATATTTATGAGCAAGGTCAAATGTAAACAAATAGTGAAATGAAGAAGGCTCTTTATAGGTCCCCTCCTTCATTCTCCTCTTTCTCCCATTTCAGTGTCCCCAGTGCTACCATACTTTTTTCAATTATGTAGGAAACTTAAATAGGTAACACCAATTTCAGTGCCCCATTTGTTCCAGATATATTTGCAACTAGAAGAACGGGAAGGAAATACCTCACATGTATTAATGGATTAAGATTGGTGGGCTTTGAAGCTGTCAGGGGAAGGCCACTGAAGCTGTCTGGTAACTTTTGAACATTTTTTAATTGAAAAATTATATATATTACCACTTATTCCAGTGGGCACAAGACTGACTCTTACTGCTTTCTTTCTTTTCTTATCTTCTTTTTTTATTTTAAAGCAAGAACTGGTGCTGTGTAATCTGGCTAAAAAATTCTTAGAGGCTGAATAACAGAACCCAGTAGTTCATTGTGTTTTGAGGATGTTGCCAGCTGTGCTGAGATCTGCTTTAGAGGCTACGTGATATGGAGAGAATGTGGATTTTAAAGTCAGAACACACAGAATCCTTAGTGAGAAACTGCTGCTTTCTAGTATGTAGTCTTGTGAGAGGCAGCCTCTGTTGGTCTCAGATTCCTCCCATCTGTAGTAATATATCATGTCTCCCTTCCTCACAAGACGGCTGCGAGGATTCCATGAGATAATATTCATGTAAGAATACTCCTACAGGAGGCTCGCTGGATGAGTCATGGCCTGCGAACAGTGTGCTCACAATAATATGCTCAGGGATTATTCCTCCTATATTCCATCCATCCCTTAATAGATGTAGAAGATAAGAAACATCAGTCTGGATGGAGAAGGGATGTATCTGTAAAGAGTTCACCTATAGAATGTGAGTAAATTTTTACTGTCTCTTTTGAATCAAAGGCAGTGTGCTGTTTTGCTTTTAATAATATGAAGTGAGCTAGAGATAATAAACTGCGATTCTATCACTCCAATTCTAGTCTATATTTGCAAGTCAATAGTAAAATGAAGGAAAGACAGAAACAAAAGGGACATATACAACTTATCATTTTTTTCTCAGTGTTTGATGAAACATGGCTTCCCTGATGGCTCAGTGGGTGAAGAATCCACCTACAATTCAGGAGACACAGGAGCCGTGGATTTGCTCCCTTGGTTGGGAAAATTTCCCAGAGGAGGAAATGGCAACCCACTACAGTATTCTTGCCTGAAAAATCCCATGGACAGTGGAGCCTGGTGGGGTCCAGTTCATGGGGTCATTAAGAGACAGGACTGAATGACTAAGCACTCACACAAGGCTTTCCCGTGATCATGCCAAACAAATTCCCCCAATCCACTGACCACTTAAAATACACACACACACTAACTTATAAATGTGAATACTGATATCAGATTAGATCAGATCAGTCGCTCAGTCGTGTCTGACTCTTTGCGACCCCATGAATCGCAGCACGCCAGGCTTCCCTGTCGATCACCAACTCCCGGAGTTCAGTGAGACTCACGTCCATCGAGTCAGTGATGCCATCCAGCCATCTCATCCTCTGTCGTCCCCTTCTCCTCCTGCCCCCAATCCCTCCCAGCATCAGAGTGTTTTCCAATGAGTCAACTCTTCGCATGAGGTGGCCAAAGTACTGGAGTTTCAGCTTTAGCATCATTCCTTCCAAAGAAATCCCAGGGCTGATCTCCTTCAGAATGGACTGGTTGGATCTCCTTGCAGTCCAAGGGACTCTCAAGAGTCTTCTCCAACACCACAGTTCAAAAGCATCAATTCTTCAGTGCTCAGTCTTCTTCACAGTCCAACTTTCACATCCATACATGACAGGTAAATAATGGGTGTTTATAAGAACCATACTCATCTCTGAGAGATGTATAAATTTTATCTTTTTGAATGTAAACTTAGAATTTCTACCAAAAGCAATCTTACATATTGCAACATATTTTTAATTTAACCAGTTAAAAAGCCAAAAAACAAAAAAACAGTACTTGTAACAGGTATGCGTTTGTTTGATCACTGATTTATGTAATCAGGGAATTCTCTGAATGGGTTGTGAATTTTACTGCAAATGTTTACTTTCTAATTTAGGAAAGTTAAAAATGGATAAAACAGTATATAAAAGTTCTGCTAAGCTTTAGTAGACATACTGGAGTGATTTTAGAAAAAAAATGAAACAAGTCAAAATTAAATTTCAATGCTAAATATGCTCAAAATATTAAAGGAGATGAATGAGTATAAGTAGAAGGAATAGCATGGCAAAGTGCTATCAGTTCAGTTCAGTTAAGTCTCTCAGTCGTGTCTGACTCTTTGCGACCCCATGAATTGCAGCACACCAGGCCTCCCTGTCCATCACCAACTCCCAGAGTTCACCCAAATTCATGTCCATCGAGTCGGTGATGCCATCCAGCCATCTCATCCTCTGTCATCCCAATCCCTCCCAGCATCAGAGTCTTTTCCAATGAGTCAACTCTTTGCATGACGTGGCCAAAGTATTGGAGTTTCAGGTTTAGCATCAGTCCTTCCAGAGAACACCCAGGACTGATCTTTAGAATTGCCTGGTTGGATCTCCTTGCTATACAAGTCATTAGATGTAAGAACCAGAGGCTAGGGAGAAACAAACTATAATAAATATGGATGAGCATAAGGAGATCTATATTCAAACCTGCAGATTTTGAGACAGAAAATATAAAGGTCAATAGCTAAGTGGATAAATAACTAAATTAATAATGACTCTTAGAATTAGCTAGATTTGAATATCTTATACCAGGGACCAATGTGCCACACATTTTTCACATAATCCTGTATACTCCATTTTATGTTCTGAAAGTATGTCCTATTTGTCAAAATAATAATGTTTTTACATAACTGTATGCTAAATAACATTTACAGAAAACTTACCATAGAATCAAAACTTGTTGTTTCTCTGCAAATTATTCTTGAAAATTGTAATGTAAATAATCAAAATGTGGGAGAAAAACTACCTGGAGTATTCAGTCTTCACTTTATTTTTTTGTGTGCAAATAATGGCTAAAGTTACCCCTAACACATGGATGATTGTCATGAATCTTGTCAGGAAGCTCAACTGCAAAGACAATATTAAATCCAGATCAAACACTCCCAAATTTGGTTGGACACCTGTCATCATCATGAAGACTTAGAGTTAATACTACAACTTAAAGAGGTGACTAAATGGACATTAATATATTACACTTAATTGTGTTTGAATCACAAGTCGTATTACCTGCTTTGAGAGTCTGTCACTGGAAGCTTAGTGACCCCAATTCTAGCCCTCAGTATAATTAATGATGGCAGTTTCCCTATATGTACTTGCTGATGCCATCTACTGCCTGTGATGTCTCACTAAGATAAATGACTTAGCCAACTGCAGATAAAAATACTTTCCATCAGAAGTAGGCTGTGACACTACAATGGAGAACAAGCTCAACCTGACTTTGTGAATGGTTAAAATTTCCTGGCCAGAACATGCAATGGTAAATGATTTGTTAATATTGATTTCTATCCATACAAGGGTAGGGATATAAACAAGATCAATTTTTTTAGTCACATCTGTTGTTGTAGGATAAAAAATATCTGCTAATTGCCAAAACTGAATTTAATATAACAGTGTGGTTTAGATTTTAAATTTATTTTAGCCCATCAGGTTTACGTTTTTCAGGAGGAATGACAAGTGAAATATTGATGAGTTTTACCCATTGCTATCTGCTAAAGTTAATGTGAAATTATACTGAAAAAAACCAAAAAATTTAGAATATTTTTATCAAAAGTAATATCTGTGGACTGGAATAACAGTCATTAAACCCCCCTCCCCACATTCTGCAGAACTGAGGTTAGTTTTAAAGAAGTGTGGACTTTTTGACAAACAATAATGATCAGTAAAAAAAATTTGTAATTGTGGTACACATGAATAAAATTACAAAGCTGTGACTTTTAAAGCATGGAAGGCAAGACATGTAGAAATGTAATAGTAGTTCAATATAGTATCTTTTTCACTGAGAGATTTCATAGGAAAAAGAGAATTACACATGAGGGGGATATTTTTCCCCACTAGAGCAGGTTTTTTCTGTACACAGCTAGGGGTATTTTTTTTTTTTTTTAACACAAATAGATCAAATTGTGTTACTTGCAAGATGAAACCTTCCAGCAAAATACAAGTGAACAAGAAAGGCTAAACACTCTCTGTGGTCAACAAGGCCCAACATGACTGAGGTCCCTGAGACCTTTCTGACTTCAACACACATTGTATTCTTCCTTCTTCAGTGGCCTCCAGCCGTCCTGGTCTTCATTCCTTTCTGTAACTGTGCTCATGTTGCCTCACTCTAACCTCTCATACTTGCCCTCTCTCCTAGGAAACTCTGTTCTCCTATCTTCCTATTGAGTGTACAGTCTCTCCATTTTGGTCTCAATCCAAAAGTTACCTCTGATGTAGACTCTCCCTAAATACCTTGACTGAAAGCAAGATCCTCTCCCCTCCTCCATTTTAAGTTTCATTACATTTATCATTCTCTGAAATAACTCAGTTTGTTTACTTGTTTACATTGCTCCCATGAAGTCAATAATACTGTCTTCCTTTTCAAAAATATACTCCTGACACATAGCATATGCTTAAAACACATCTATTGAACTGATGAATGGGTATGTTGACCATCATATTAGAATATTACAAAAATCCCTATATTTGCTCGTGTAAATTACTATCCCAGTGTTTTCAACATCATCTTCTTATATTTTAATAAGAGAAATAAGTAATCAAAAGTAGAAATGCTGCTGCTGCTGCTGCTGCTAAGTCACTTTAGTCGTGTCCGACTCTGTGTGACCCCATAGACGGCAGCCCACCAGGCTCCCTGTCCCTAGGATTCTCCAGGCAAGAACACTTGAGTGGGTTGCCATTTCCTTCTCCAATGCATAAATGTGAGAAGAGTGAAAGTGAAGTCGCTCAGTCATGCCCGACTCTTAGCGACCCCATGGACTGCAGCCTACCAGGCTCCTCTGTCCATGGGATTTTCCAGGCAAGAGTACTGGAGTGGGTTGCTGTTGCCTTCTCCACCATAAAAAAGAAAAACAAAAAAACAAAAAAAAACAAACATCTGTAGCAACTGGGATGCAACTACAGATTATCATACTCAGTGAAGTAAATCAGAAAGACAAAGACAAATACTATATGAACATATTAAAAAGCAGAGACATAACTTTGCTGAAAAAGGTCTGTATAGTCAAAGCCATGGTTTTTCCAGTAGTCATGTACGGATGTGAGAGTTGAACCACAAAGAAGGCTGAGGACCGAAGAATTTATGTGGTAGTGGAAAAGACTTTGAGTCCCTTGGACAATAAGGAGATTAAATAAGTCAATCCTAAAGGAAATCAGCCCTGAATATTCATTGGAAGGACTGATGCTGAGGCTCCAATACTTTGGCCACATGATGTGAAGAGTCAACTCATTGGAAAGGACCCTGATGCTGGGAAAGATTGAGGGCAGGAGGAGAAGGGGGCAACAGAGGATGAGATGGTTGTATGCATCATCAGCTCAATGGACATGAATTTGAGCAAACTCTGGTAGATAATGAAGGACAGGGAAGGCTGCAGTCCACAGGGTTGCAAAGAGTTGGACATGACTAAGCGACTGAACACCGAACACCAAATCACTTACATGTGGAATCTAAAATATGACACAATGAACCCCTCTAGGAAACAGAAACAAAATTAGGAACACAGAGAATAGACTGATAGTTGCCAAGGTGTGGAGTGAAAGAGAGTTGGATTGTGAGTTTGGGATTTGCTGATGCAAACTGGTATAACAATAAACAGAATGGATAAACAGCAAAGTCCTACTGCAGCACAAGGAGCTATATTCAATATCATCTGATAAACATTAATGGAAAATAATATGAAAAAAAATGTATATACATAACTGAGTCACTTTCCTGTACAGCAATATTTGACACATTGTAATTAAAGTTTACTTCAATAAAAATAAGCAATCAAAATTACTTATATGTAGAAATTATACCAGGTTTTATTAGGAGAAAGGGAAAATAGGCAAGGTTAAAAGGGTCTACTTCAGAGTACTTTAAAAAGCACAATCAATTCAGTTCAGTTCAGTTCAGTCACTCAGTCGTATTCAACTCTTTGCGACGCCATGAATCCCAGCACGCCAGGCCTCCCTGTCCATCACCAACTCCCTGAGTTCACTCAAACTCATGTCCATCGAGTTGGTGATGCCATCCAGTCATCTCATCCTCTGTCGTCCCCTTCTCCTCCTGTCCCCAATCCCTCCCAGCATCAGAGTCTTTTCCAGTGAGTCAACTCTTTGCATGAGGTGGTCAAAGTATTGGAGTTTCAGCTTTAGCATCAGTCCTTCCAAAGAACACCCAGGACTGATCTCCTTCAGAATGGACTGGTTGGATCTCCTTGCAGTCCAAGGGACTCTCAAGAGTCTTCTCCAACACCACAATTCAAAAGCATTAATTCTTTGGTGCTTAGCTTTCTTCACAACCAACTCTCACATCCATACATGACCACTGGAAAAACCATAGACTTGACTAGCTGGACCTTTGTTGGTAAAGTAATGTCTCTGCTTTTGAATATGCTATCTAGGTTGGTCATAACTTTTCTTCCAAGGAGTAAGTGTCTTTTAATTTCATGGCTGCAGTCACCATCTGCAGTGATTTTGGAGCCCCCCAAAATAAAGTCTGACACTGTTTCCCCATACAATTCCCATGAAGTGATGGGACAAGATGACATGATCTTAGTTTTCTGAATATTGAGCTTTAAGCCAACTTTTTCACTCTCCTCTTTCACTTTCATCAAGAGGCCTTTTAGTTCCTCTTCACTTTCTCCCATAAGGGTGGTGTCATCTGCATATCTGAGGTTTTGATATTTCTCCCGGCAATCTTGATTCCAGCTTGTGCTTCTTCCAGCCCAGCATTTCTCATGATGTACTCTGCATATAAGCTAAATAAGCAGGGTGACAATATACAGCCTTGATGTACTCCTTTTCCTATTTGGAACCAGTCTGTTGTTCCATGTCCAGTTCTAACTGTTGCTTCCTGACCTGCATACAGGTTTCTCAAGAGGTAGGTCAGGTGGTCTGGTATTCCCATGTCTTTCAGAATTTTCCACAGTTTATTGTGATCCACACAGTCAAAGGCTTTGGCATAGTCAATAAAGCAGAAATAGATGTTTTTCTGCTTTATTGTTGGAACTCTCTTGCTTTTTTGATGATCCAGTGGATGTTGACAATTTGATTTCTGGTTCCTCTGCCTTTTCTAAAACCAGCTTGAACATCTGGAAGTTCGTGGTTCACATATTGCTGAAGCCTGGCTTGGAGAATTTTGAGCATTACTTTACTAGTGTGTGAGATGAGTGCAGTTGTGTGGTAGTTTGAGCATTCTTTGACATTGCCTTTCTTTGGGATTGGAATGAAAACTGACCTTTTCCAGTCCTGTGGCCACTGCTGAGTTTTCCAAATTTGCTGGCATATTGAGTGCAGCACTTTCACAGCATCATCTTTCAGGATTTGAAATAGCTCAACTGGAATTCCATCACCTCCACTAGCTTTGTTCATAGTGAAGCTTTCTAACACCCACTTGACTTCACATTCCAAGGTGTCTGGCTCTAGGTGAGTGATCACACCATCATGATTATCTGGATCCTGAAGCTATTTTTTGTATAGTTCTTCTGTGTATTCTTGCCACCTCTTCTTAATATCTTCTGCTTCTGTAGTGTGAGTTATATTTGGAATTCATCCAACAGTATTCATTTTCTAATTATTAGATTCCTTATTGGTTCATCTGTGCACTCATTTACTTAATGTTTCTTGATTTAATGAATATTTATTGAACACTTTGATGCATATGGTACTATTCATGGTGCTTTGAAATTTACCAGGTGGGAAAACCCTGATCCTATAATTTATGGTTTATGGGAATAAATGTGCAAAATACCTGGTAAATAAGAAACATGTATAGGATTGTTGGATGTTTTTTAAAATTCTGGAAAAACAGAGCAGATGCAGGATGAGGGAACAGCAAACCCCTCTTGCTGGTTATGGCCTTCTGTGTAAGCACAGTACTTTTCACATGATGTATGCTCTGCTATTTGCTTCTCAAAATGGGTATTATATTCAACAGATTCACACCCAACATGCTAAATTTGTCACTTTTGTTACATTTTTAATTATTTTTATTGATACCACTTTTAGTTTCACCACAGTCTAACACTTTTTTTAAAACTAGTATTTTCAACATTAACCCAGCTTCTGTACTCTTTAGATATAATGTAGTAATATTTTAAAAAACAAAATCATACCCAGAAAACACTATTTCTGAGCAAACCACACAGTGACTGAAAGGATGCCATATCATCACTAATGCCATCTGCTGTTATTTTGCAGAGATCCCTGTTTCTTTCATGAAACTTACAGCCATCTATAATATTTTGGTTTTAACTTATTCATTAATCTAATGCTAGAGTTTTAGCTTCAGAAGACAGGCTCATGTTTGAAATTTATTCCTTAATTGTTTTTATTTCCCAATTCCAGGTATATCATAAGCAATTAAAGCAATTTAAAAAAAATTATTTATTTTAATTGGAGGTTTATTAATTTACAATGTTGTAGTGGTTTTTGCCAAACATTGACATGAATCAGCCATGGGTGTACATGTGTCCCCCATCCTGAACCCCACTCCCATCACTTTCCCCAACCCATCCCTCAGGGTCATCCCAGTGCACCAGCCCTGAGCACCCTGTCTCATGCATCGAACCTGGACTGGCAGTCTGTTTCACATATAATATACATGTTTCAATGCTATTCTCTCACATCATCTCACCCTTGCCTTCTCCCACAGAGTCCAAAAGACTGTTCTATACATCTGTGTCTCTTTCGCTGTCTCACATATAGGGTCATCATTACCCTCTTTCTAAATTCCATATATATGAGTTAGTATACTGTATTGGTGTTTTTCTTTCTGACTTACTTAACTCTGTATAATAGGCTCAAGTTTCATCCACCTCATTAGAACTGATTCAAATGCGTTGTTTTTAATGGCTGAATAATATTCCGTTGTGTATATGTACCACAGCTTTCTTATCCATTTGTCTGCCAATGGACATCTAGGTTGCTTCCTTGTCCTGGTTATTATAAACAGTGCTGCGATGAACATTGGGGTACATGTGTCTTTTTCAATTTTGGTTTCCTTGGTGTGTATGCACAGCAGTGGGATTGCTGGGTCATTTGGCAGTTCTATTTCCAGCTTTTAAAGGAATCTCCACACTGTTCTGCATAGTGGCTGTACTAGTTTGCATTCCCACCAACAGTGTAAAAGCGTTCCCTTTTCTTCACACCCTCTCCAGCATTTATTTGTTGAGACCAGCTCGACAAGCAGGGTTTCTGAAAGCACGATACAGTGAGAGAATGAGAAATGAGACACAATAATTCAGAGAAAAGCGAGGGTCAGGGGACCAACACTGCTCCAAGGTGAAGGTGTCAAAACTGAATCCAAGGCAGCTTTATTATACTTTCAGCTGGGAATGAAAGAATAAGCGGGAGTTAAACTATAACTCATGTGGCCATCAGGGCCACAGAACAAAATGATTGTTAACCATTGAGTAATTAGGAAACAGTAATCAATAACAAATCAGTAACTAAGACTAATATTCTTATCTATAGATTTCCCACCAAATACATAAAACATGTGACTCTGAGATGCCACTTGAGAAACAGTCTGGGGTTAGTTTTTTGACCCCAGGATAATATCTTGTTTTCAAGATTATGAACTATTCCCTCTGGACTTGTTCCAAGAGTCTCATGCCTTATAACACCCAGTTTATCAATAATTATAAATTTCTTTTGCAGCCTTGCTGGGGCCTTCTTTTCTTTTATTCTTCCTGTCTCTTACTTTTATTCTGACCAGCATGAGATGGTACCTCGTTGTGGTTTTGATTTGCATTTCTCTGATAATGAGTGATGTTGAGCATCTTTTCATGTGTTTGTTAGCCATCGTATGTCTTCTTTGAAGACATGTCTATTTAGTTCTTTGGCCCATTTTTTGATTGGGTCATTTATTTTTCTGGAATTGAGCTGCAGGTGTTGCTGGTATATTTTTGGGATTAATTCTTTGTCAGTTGCTTCCTTTGCTATTATTTTCTCCCATTCTGAAGGCTGTCTTTTCACCTTGCTTATACTTTCCTTCGTTGTGCAGAAGCTTTTAAGTTTAATTAGGTCCCATTTGTTTACTTTTGTTTTTATTTCTTTTACTCTCGGAGGTGGGTCATAGCGGATCTGCTGTGATTTATATTAGAGAGTGTTTTGCCTATGTTTTCCTCTAGGAGTTTTATAGTTTCTGGTCTTATGTTTAGATCTTTAATCCATTTTGAGTTTATTTTTGTCTATGGTGTTAAAAAGTGTTCTAGTTTCATTTTTTTATGTGGTTGACCAGTTTTCCCAGCACCACTTGTTAAAGAGATTGTCTTTTCTCCATTGTATATTCTTGCCTCCTTTGTCAAAGATAAGGTGTCCATCAGATCAGATCAGTCACTCAGTCATGTCTGACTCTTTGCGACCCCGTGAATCGCAGCACGCCAGGCCTCCCTGTCCATCACCAACTGCTGGAGTTCACTCAACTCACGTCCATTGAGTCAGTGATGCCATCCAGCCATCTCATCCTCTGTTGTCCCCTTCTCCTCTTGCCCCCAATCCCTCCCAGCATCAGAGTCTTTTCCAATGAGTCAACTCTTCGCATGAGGTGGCCAAAGTACTGGAGTTTCAGCTTTAGCATCATTCCTTCCAAAGAAATCCCAGGGCTGATCTCCTTCAGAATGGACTGGTTGGATCTCCTTGCAGTCCAAGGGACTCTCAAGAGTCTTCTCCAACACCACAGTTCAAAAGCATTAATTCTTCAGTGCTCAGTCTTCTTCACAGTCCAACTCTCACATCCATACATGACCACAGGAAAAACCATAGCCTTGACTAGACGAACCTTTGTTGGCAAAGTAATGTCTCTGCTTTTGAATATGCTATCTAGGTTGGTCATAACTTTCCTTCCAAGGAGTAAGCATCTTTTAATTTCATGGCTGCAGTCACCATCTGCAGTGATTTTGGAGCCCAGAAAAATAAAGTCTGACACTGTTTCCACTGTTTCCCTATCTATTTTCCATGAAGTGATGGGACCGGATGCCATGATCTTCATTTTCTGAATGTTGAGCTTTAAGCCAACTTTTTCACTTTCCACTTTCACTTTCATCAAGAGGCTTTTGAGTTCCTCTTCACTTTCTGACATAAGGATGGTCTCATCTGCATATCTGAGGTTATTGATATTTCTCCCGGGAATCTTGATTCCAGTTTGTGTTTCTTCCATTCCAGCATTTCTCATGATGTACTCTGCATATAAGTTAAATAAACAGGGTGACAATATACAGCATTGACGAACTCCTTTTCCTGTTTGGAACCAGTCTGTTGTTCCATGTCCAGTTCTAACTGTTGCTTCCTGACCTGCATACAAATTTCTCAAGAGGCAGATCAGGTGGTCTGGTATTCCCATCTCTTTCAGAATTTTCCATAGTTTATTGTGATCCATACAGTCAAAGGCTTTGGCATAGTCAATAAAGCAGAAATAGATGCTTTTCTGGAACTCTCTTGCTTTTTCCATGATCCAGCGGATGTTGGCAATTTGACCTCTGGTTCCTCTGCCTTTTCTAAAACCAGCTTGAACATCAGGAAGTTCATGGTTCACATATTGCTGGAGCCTGGCTTGGAGAATTTTGAGTATTACTTTACTAGTGTGTGAGATGAGTGCAGTTGTGCAGTGGTTTGAGCATTCTTTGGCATTGCCTTTCTTTGGGATTGGAATGAAAACTGACCTTTTCCAGTCCTGTGGCCACTGCTGAGTTTTCCAGATTTGCTGGCATATTGAGTGCAGCACTTTCACAGCATCATCTTTCAGGATTTGGAATAGCTCAACTGGAATTCTATCACCTCCACTAGCTTTGTTCGTAGTGATGCTTTCTAAGGCCCACTTGACTTCACATTCCAGGATGTCTGGCTCTAGGTCAGTGATCACACCATCTTGATTATCTGGGTCGTGAAGATCTTTTTTGTACAGTTCTTCTGTGTATTCTTGCTATCTCTTCTTAATATCTTCTGCTTCTGTTCGGTCCATACCATTTCTGTCCTTTATCGAGCCCATCTTTGCATGAAATGTTCCTTTGATATAAGTGCATGGATTTATCTCTGGGCTTTCTATTTTGCTCCATTGATCTATATTTCTGTCTTTGTGCTAGTACCATACTGTCTTGATGATTGTAGCTTTGTAATATAGCCTGAAGTCAGGCAGGTTGATTCCTCCAGGTCCATTCTTCTTTCTCAAGACTGTTTTGACTATTTGAGGCTTTTTGTTTTTCCATACAAATTGTGAAATTATTTGTTCTAGCTCTGTGAAAAATACTGCTGGTAGCTTGATAGGGATTGCATTGAATATATAGATTGTTTTGGGTAGTATATTCATTTTCACTATATTGATTCTTCTAGTCCATGAACATGATCTATTTCTCCATCTATTTGTGTCATCTTTGATTTCTTTCATCAGTGTTTTATAGTTTTCTATATATAGGTCTTTTGTTTTTTAGGTAGATTTATTCCTAAGTGTTTTATTCTTTTCATTGCAATAGTGAATGGAATTGTTTCATTAATTTCTCTTTCTGTTTTCTCATTGTTAGTGTATAGGAATGCAAGGGATTTCTGTGTTAATTTTATACCCTACAACTTTACTACATTCATTGATTAGCTCTACTAATTTTCTGGTGAAGTTTTTAGGGTTTTCTATGTAGAGGATCATGTCATCTGCAAACAGTGAGTTTTACTTCTTTTCCAACCTAGATTCATTTTATTTCTTTTTATTCTCTGATTGCTGCGGCTAAATCTTCCAAAGCTATGTTGAATAGTAGTGTTGAGAGTGGGCACCCTTGTCTTGTTTCTGACTTTAGGGGAAATGCTTTCAATTTTTCACCATTGAGGATAATGTTTGCTGTGGGCTTGTCATATATAGCTTTTATTATGTTGAAGTATGTTCCTTCTATGCCTGCTTTCTGGAGGGCTTTTTTTTTTTAATCATAAATGGATGTTGAGTTTTGTCAAAGGCTTTCTCTGCATCTATTGAGATAATCATATGGTTTTTATCTTTCAATTTGTTAATGTGGTGTATTATGATGATTGATTTACGGATATTGAAGAATCCTTGCATCCCTGCCATAAAGCCCACTTGGTCATGATATATGATCTTTTAAATATGTTGTATTCTGTTTGCTAGGATTTTGTTAAGGATTTTTGCATCTATGTTCATCAGTGATATTGGTCTGTAGTTTTCTTCTTTTGTGCCATCTTTGTCAGGTTATGGTATTAGGGTGATGGTGGCCTCAGAATGAGTTTGGAAGTTTACCTTCATCTGCAATTTTCTAGAAGAGTTTGAGTAGGATAGGTGTTGGCTCTTCTCTAAATTTTTGGTAGAATTCAGCTGCGAAGCCGTCTGGTCCTGGGCTTTTGTTTGCTGGACGATTTCTGATTCCAGTTTCTATTTCTCTGATTGTGATGTGTCTGTTAAGATTTTCTATTTCTTCCTGGTTCAGTTTTGGAAAGTTGTACTTTTATAAGAATTTGTCCATTTCTTCCAAGTTGTCCATTCTATTGGCAAAAAGTTGCTGATAGTAGTCTCTTATGATCCTTTGTATTTCTGTGTTGTCTGTTGTGATTTCTTCATTTACATTTCTAATTTTTTTGATTTGATTCTTCTCCCTTTGTTTCTTGATGAGTCTGGCTAATGGTTTGTCTATTTTATTTATCTTCTCAAAGAACCAGATTTTGGCTTTGTTGATTTTTGCTATGGTCTCTTTTGTTTCTTTTACATTTATTTCTGTGTTAATTTTTATGATTTCTTTCCTTCTACTAACCCTGGGGTTCTTCATTTCTTCCTTTTCTAGTTGCTTAAGGTGTAGAGTTAGGTTATTTATTTAACTTTTTTCTTCTTTCTTGAGGTAAGCTTGTATTGCTATGAACCTTCCCCTTAGGACTGCTTTTACTGAGTCCCATAGATTTTAGGTTGTTTTGTTTGCATTTTCATTCATTTCTATGTAGATTTTGATGTCTTTTTTGATTTCTTCTGTGATTTTTTGGTTATTCAGAAATAAATTGTTTAGCCTCCATATATTGGAATTTTTAATAGCTTTTTTCCTATAGTTGCCATCTAATCTTACTGCATTGTGATCAGAAAAGATGCTTGGAATGATTTCTTTTCTTTTCTTTTTTTTTTAATTTGCCAAGGCTAGATTTATGGCCCAAGTTGTGATCTATCCTGGAGAAGGCTCTATGTGCAATTGAGAAAAAGGTGAAATTCATTGTTTTGGGGTGAAATGTCCTGCTGCTGTTGCAACTAAGTCGCTTCAGTCGTGTCCGACTCTGTGCAACCCCAGAGATGGCAGCCCACCAGGCTCCTCTGTCCCTGGGATTCTCCAGGCAAGAACACTGGAGTGGGTTGCCATTTCCTTCTCCAATGCATGAAAGTGAAAAGTGAAAGTGAAGTCCCTCAGTCATGTCCAACTCTTAGCAACCCTATGGACTGCGGCCTATGAGGCTCCTCCATCCATGGGATTTTCCAGGCAAGAGTACTGGAGTGGGTCACCAGTGCCTTCTCCAGAAATGTCCTATATATATCAATTAGGTCTAACTGGTCCATTGTATCATTTAAAGTTTGTGTTTCCTTGCTAATTTTCTGTTTAGTTGATCTATCCATAGGTGTGAGTCGGGTATTAAAGTCCTCCACTATTATTGTATTACTGTTAATTTCTCCTTTCATACTTGTTAGCATTTGCCTTACATATTGTGGTGCTCCTATGTTGGGTGCATATATATTTATAATTGTTATATCTTCTTCTTGGATTGATCCTTTGATCATTATGTAGTGTCCTTCTTTGTCTCTCTTCACAGCCTTTATTTCAAAGTCTATTTTATCTGATATGAGTATTACTAGTCCTGCTTTCTTTTGGTCTCTATTTGCATGAACTATCTTTTTCCAGCCCTTCACTTTCAGTCTGTATGTGTCCCTTGTTTTGAGGTGGGTCTCTTGTAGACAGCATATATAGGGGTCTTGTTTTTGTATCCATTCAGTCAGTCTTTGTCTTTTGGTTGGAGCATTCAAAACATTTACATTTAAGGTAATTATTAATAAGTATGATCCCATTCCCATTTACTTTTTTGTTTGGGATTCGAGTTTATACACTTTTTCCATTTCCTGTCTAGAGAAGATCCTTTAGCATTTGCTGAAGAGCTGGTTTTGTGGTGCTGAATTCTCTCAGCTTTTGCTTGTCTGTAAAGCTTCTGATTTCTCCTTCATATTTGAATGAGATCCTTGCTGGGTATAGTAATCTAGGTTGTAGGTTTTTCTCTTTCATCACTTTAAGTATGTCCTGCCATTCCCTTCTGGCCTGAAGAGTTTCTGTTGAAAGATCAGCTGTTATCCTTATGGGGATCCCTTTGTGTGTTATTTGTTGTTTTTCCTTTGCTGTTTTTAATATTTGTTCTTTGTGTTTGATCTTTGTTAATTGGATTAATATGTGTCTTGGGGTGTTTTGCCTTGGCTTTATCCTATTTGGGACTCTCTGGGTTTCTTGGACTTGGGTGGCTATTTCCTTCCCCATTTTAGGGAAAATTTTAACTATTATCTCCTCAAGTATTTTCTCATGGCTTTTCTTTTTGTCTTCTTCTTCTGGGACTCCTATGATTTGAATGTTGGGGCATTTGACATTGTCCCAGAGGTCTCTGAGGTTGTCCTCATTTCTTTTAATTCTTTTTTTCTTTTTTCCCCTTTGCTTCATTTATTTCCACTATACTATCTTTCACCAAACTTATCCCATCTTCTTCCTCAGTTATTCTACTGTTGGTTCCCTCCAGAGTGTTTTTGATCTCAGTTATTGCATTATTCATTATTGATTGGTTCTTTTTTATTTCTTCTAGGTCCTTGTTAAACATTCCTTGCATCTTCGCAATCCTTGTCTCCAGGCTTTTATCTGTAACTCCATTTTGTTTTCAAGATTTTGCATCATTCTTACTATCATTATTCTGAATTCTTTTTCAGGTAGACTCCCTATCTCCTCCTCTTTTGTTTTGTTTGGTGGGCATTTATAATGTTCCTTTACCTGCTGAGTATTTCCCTGCCTTTTCATCTTGTTTAGATTGCTGTGTTTGGGATGGCCTTTCTGTATTCTGGCAGTTTGTGGTTCCTGTTTATTGTGGAGGTTCCTCCCTGTGGGTGGGATTGGATGAGTGGCTTGTCAAGGTTTCCTGGTTAGGGAAGCTTGAGTAGGTGTTCTGGTGGGTGGAGCTGGATTTCTTCTCTCTGGAGTTCAATGAAGTGTCCAGTAGAGTTTTGAGATGTTTATCGGTTTGGTGTGACTTTGGGCAGCCTTTATATTAAAGCTCAGGGTTATGTTCCTGTATTGCTGGAGCATTTGCATGGTATGTCTTGCTCTGGAACTTGTTATCTCTTGGGTGGAACTTGGTTTCAGTGTAGGTATGGAGGCTTTTGGATGAGCTCTTATCGATTAATGTTCCCTGGAGTCAGAACTTCTCTGGTTTTGGATTTAAGCCTCCTGTCTCTGGTTTTCAGTCTTATTCTTACAGTAGCCTCAAGACTTCTCCATCCATACAGCACTGATGATAAAACATCTAGGCTAATGGAGAAAAGATTCTCCACAGTGAGGGACAACCAGAAAGGTTCTAGATGGAGAAGAGAAGAGCAAGGAGAGAGATAAAGTGTACCAGGAGGAAGAGAAAGGGAATCAAAAGGGTAGACAGCAAGCTAGCTAGTAATCCAATCCCTATGTGCTCACCACAGCCTGGAACACCCAGAGAGGTTCACAGAGTTACTAGAGAAGAGAAGAGGGAGGAAGGAGATAAAGGTAACCAGGAGGAGAAGGGTGGGGGGATCGAAGGGAGAGAGACAGATCTAGCCAGTAATCAGTTCCCTAAGTGTTCTCCACAGTCTGGAATACCCAAAGAGATTCACAAAGTTGAGTAGAGAAGAGAATGGGAGGGAGGAGACAGAGGTGACCTAGGGGAGAAAAAGGAGAGTCAAAAGGGGGAGAGGGCAATCAAGCCAGTAACCACACTCCTAAGTAAAAATGGGTACTGAAGATTGGGTTCTTCAAGGTACAAAATTGATAACAAATAACAAAAAACAAAGATTAAAAATCTAGAGTAGATGTTAGAATCTCAAAAATATAATATTAAAACAAAACAAAATAAAATCACAAAAATTATTTAAAAAGTAACAGTAGGTTATAAAAATGAAAATTAAAGGCACAATAAAGGGCTTAAAAATTAAAAAAAAAACATTAAAAAAAGGATAATAGAAAAAATATATCTAGGAATTTCTCTGGAGCTGTTGCAGGCAGTGTTGGGGTCAGTTCAGTTTCAGATAGTTCCTTGTTCCAGCTTATACTTCTCAAGTTCTATAGGGCCCTTCCAATGTAGTCAGTGCTAACTACAGGGTTTTAATCTGTTGCACCTGTCACTTCCAAAGTGGATCCCTCTGTTTATTTTGGCTTCTGTTTACAAGTCTCTTCAGTGTCTAATTTCTGCCCTGACACAAGGGGAGAAGGTGGTCACTTATTTAGGCTCACTTGTCGTGCTGTGGGGAGGGAGGAACACTGCAAACAAATATCACTGGCGTGTGTGTGGAGTGCTCGCAGTGTCTTGGCCACACTGGGTTTGTCCCCGCTCAAGGCGTGTGTGCTTTCCCATTCTACACTGCTAAGGCTCCAGGTTGCTCTGCAGGGGAATTGTCTAAAGCGGGCCCTGAGTTGCATGCACTTCCCAGGTCTAAGCCGCTTAGGTACAGGTTCTTGCGTACTCCACAGAGGCCTGCGTTTTGTGCCCTTCCCAGGTCCGAGAAGCTCAAGCGACCAGGTCCTTGGTGAGCACACTCTCCCCAGGTGGGGCAGGGAATCTTATCACCTCCCCGGTCCCAGGCACTCACTTTCCTGGGTGCGCAGCAGGAGTGCCGTCTCAGGTGTGTCGTGTGTCTCCTCTGGAGAGCTGATCTCTGGCTGTGACTCTCTCAACAGATGTCAACTGGCCAGGGTCCCAGGAAGACTTGGTTAACAACTGGGAGCCTGCTCGCAGTTTGGTAGAGGATGCCATCTCTGGGGCTGAGATTGCCCCTTTCCGGCTCTGGCTGTCACATGCCTGCCTCTCTGCCTCTGGTGAGGGGTGGGCTGGTGCGCAGCTGGCTAGCTCTCCTTTGGTATTCACTCAGTCCTTTGTTTTGTGAGCAGGCCCGGCAGAGCCTTAGGTTAGAGCTTTTCCTGGGAAAGTTCTCTCTCTCTCTATTCTCTCTCCCTTTTTTATCTCTCTCTGGCTATCCCACTGTTTGGGTAGCTGTCTCACATTAGCTCCCTCAGATTGCCCTCAGGGCATTCAGGTCCGTACCCTAAACAATGCAGCCTGCGCCTCCCTGTTCAGCCCCCGCTTACTGGTGGCAGATGCGAACATGTGGGCTACTTCTCTGCTATGAGTTGCCATTAGGCATGTAATCTGTGGGGTTTTTTTTTTTATTTATTTTCCTCCCAGTTATGTTGCCCTCTGAGATTCCAAAACTCCCCTACAGACCCGCTGGTGAGACAGGTTCCTGGTGTTTGGAAACTTCTCCTCCTTTACGAATCCGTCCCCAGGACAGCACTCCATCCTTAACTCTTTTGTCTCTCTTTTTATCTTTTATCTTTTGTCCTACCTCCTTTTGAAGACAATGGGCAGTCTTTCTGGGTGTCTGGTATCTTCTTCCAGCATTCAGAAGTTGTTTTGTGGAATTTGCTTAGCGTTCAAATGATTAATGAGAGCTAAACTAACCTTTGTGCTGTCCTATTCCTTCACCATCTTAGGACCGTACCCCCCCAAAGCAATTTTTGAAATAAATTGACAGCATCTGTAATTGTTTGTGATATTCCATAATGTTCCCAGCTATTGTTCCATGGAAAGAACTGGAATGTCCATATACCTAAATGCAGATGATTTAGATGAAGAAGTAAATATTCAGCTTTGCAATATGAAATTGTGTACATTTGGCTGTGGAAGAGTTTCTATCCCTGTTGACTTTGTTGCCTGGATGAGAAGGCAGGAAGAAACAGATGGTAGAAATTCTTCTTCTCTTTAGAAGGCTTAGAATGGATTAAACTACATTAAACTATATTGTTATATTATAGAGATGAGAGTTTTGTTGAACATGATTTAGGAAAAAAGGTGGATTCTGGGAAGAGAAATGAGAAATTGAGAGGCAAGCCTTTTTTGGGATAATGGGAGAATTTTTCTCTCTGGGCCTCATAATAATAAAATGTAGAACAGAGTGCCCCACTGTTTTTGTTTTTGTTTTTTTAATAATGAGAGCTAAACTAACCTTGCTGCATGTAGGCAAGTTGTCATCTAGAGTACCTGACTGTCAGGAAATCCATGAGGGTAATCTTGGGCTAGTGGGCTTGGAAATGAACCACATGAATTAGCACTTGTAAATAACTGCTGTTTTTATACCCCTGTGTTAACCATGCACTTTCAGTTAAATGTTTTTAGAAGCTGCAATTTAGTCACAATCCTGCCAAGGGAGTTTTAAGGGATGACCTATTTTTATTCCTCATGTCAATATGTTGAAGTGGAGGGCTCTGCCTTCCCCACCATTATGCCCCGACTCCTACCTGCCTTCATGTTGACAGCTGCAGTGGTCCAAAGGATTTGGAGGATGGAGACAGAAAGGGAGGATGAGGCAGTCACGAAGGCTGGTGTTCAGTATTGATAATTATAAAGACAACAGCTACAGCAAGAAGCAAAAAGGTAAAGTTATTAATGCTCATTGAATGCTTACTTGGGGTTGAGTAAGCATTAGGAGTCAATGCTTCTTTTGTTCTAAATACTGTAATGTATCAATTAACTTAATTTTCCCAATACTGTGGTTGACCTTAAATAAACAGATTGCCTGATATGTCTCCCCAAAAGATGAATTTATTTTGGATCAGCTGAGAATTACAGTTTGGGGTCTGCAACAATGGCAGGCCACATGCACGTTCCCATCCCACAAGGGAAGGAGAAAACTTTTATAAAAAGGTAAATGATGTTGATAGTTCTATTGTAAATAATGAGTCCATGGCTTTTTACTGAGTCCTTTGCAACTCTATTTAATTGAGGCTTTGGTTTATTAATTTTAAGCTATAAAGTAGTACAATTCTTAACATACGAGTCATAACCACATTGAACAGAGGGGGGAAAAAATTAAACAAGAGACTGCCACTCTGTGGTTCAGAGTTATCATGTTGACAGTACTCCCTGTAGAAGTCCTGTTTATTGAGGTCTTCTTTGTAACAGCTTATAGGCAAGATTAGACTAGAACAAAAAACCATGAGAAAACTTCTTTTAAAATCTAAAAATTGTGAACTATCTACTGTCCACTAGGATTAGGACATTTTTCCAGATGGTTGGGAAACCCAAAGGACTTTTTCTCACTTCTTAGACAATCTGCATCTCCTATTCTTCTGAGAGCTTCTTTGCTAAGAAGAATAAATACTGACAGCAAGACTGTAATTTATTAAAAGTTTTGCAAGAGAAAGATTGTTATCTATTTGCTCAAAAGGCTTTCCTGCCGAGCATGAACCTTGCTGATCAGTTCACTCTGAATATAAGAAGAGATAGTTATAGGCTAGGTGCCTTGGTGATTACTCCATTTTCAGTCTTTGTTGCCATGTTTAATCTCTAAATCTCGTCAGATTCTTTATGACCCCATGGACTGCAGCCTGTCACACTCCTATGTCCATGGGATTTCCCAGTCAAGAATACTGGAGTGGGCTGCCATTACCTTCTCCAGGGGATCTTCCTGACCCAGGGATTGAACATGAATCTAATGCATTGGCAGGAGGATTCTTTGCCACTGAATCACGAGGGGTTTCCGTCTTGCAGTCATTACTACATATCAAAACCAAGGTAAATTCACTGAGGACACTTGAATCTTCTATGCCCCTTCCCATCTTGACCTGGGTATAGGAGAAAGAAAGAGACCTTTTTACCTTTATATTAGCATAGTGTCCAAAGTGGGCTACATAAATCTATTTTTTATAACATATTTGTAGATAAAAGATAATGAAGGAGAGAGAGAGTGACAGAAAGTTCAGTATCTGGACAATGGCTGCATAGCTTAAACAACTGAGGTAGGATGCAGTATAGTTCAAGGAATGATTCTGACTGTCTTTACTTATTGACACCAATTGCTCTGGTTGAATAGATTTGGCAGTGATCTCGACTGAATATTAAGGTGGCTTTGTAAGCAGAATCAACTAAGCTTTAATGATGTTTTAGTATACATCCATAAATCCATCTGTTTATTTTCATTTTCTTGGCATTTTATCAGAGGGAAAATATGTGTTTATTCTCTGCATATGGTGCAATAGTTTAACCCCTTCATAAGTAATTTCAAAATAAAAGCATTTATTACTGAAAGATATAAATATCAACCAACAGGCACTAAAATGGATAAACACAAGGGGCCTTCTAAGGTTATTGGGGTGAAGATTTAATGGAGCAGAGACTTCATAAACATTTCAGGATAAAATATGAGATGTGATGCTTACACTGATACATTGACTTGTGTGTTGTGAAGCGTCTTTTTGTTTTTAATTTATTTCTCCAAGCAAACATAAAGTATCACAGAATTTTAAGGATGTATGATATACACACACTAAGAAAAACATTAGCAAGTATCATCTAATTATGTAGGCTTGGTTAAATAATTATTGGTTAAATAATTATAAACCATAATTTCTTATGGTTAATAAGAAAAATTTTTCATTAGCTTGCTAACTGCTTCACTTTTTTCTTGCATGTGTCTTGGGCCAGTGCACCAAAAATCAAACCAAGTCAAGCACTTGGTCTATGTACTTTCATGTAGATACCTAACATCATGTCTACAGGCACAACACTCAAATGAGTTTGTTGCTACCGCCGCTGCTAAGTCGCTTCAGTCGTGTCCGACTCTGTGCGACCCCATAGACGGCAGCCCACTAGGCTCCCCCGTTCCTGGGATTCTCCAGGCAACAACACTGGAGTGGGTTACCATTTCCTTCTCGAATGCATGAAAGTGAAAAGTGAAAGTGAAGTCGTTCAGTCGTGTCCGACTCTTCGGGACCCCACGGACTGCAGCCTACCAGGCCCCCTCCGCCCATGGGATTTTCCAGGCAAGAATACTGGAGTGGGGTGCCATTGCCTTCTCCCACAGTGAGTTTGCTGCTGCTGCTAAGTCACGTCAGTCGTGTCCGACTCTGTGCGACCCCACAGACGGCCGCCCACCAGGCTCCCCCGTTCCTGGGATTCTCCAGGCAAGAGCACTGGAGTGGGTTGCCATTTCCTTCTCCAATGCATGAAAGTGAAAAGTGAAAGTGAAGTCGCTCAATCATGTCTGACTCTTAGTGACCCCATGGACTGCAGCCCACCAGGCTCCTCCATCCATGGGAGTTTCCAGGCAAGAGTACTGGAGTGGGTTGCCAGTGCCTTCTCCGACAGTGAGTTTAAATATATTTAATTCTTCTTTCCATTATTTCTTCTGTTAGCATATGCTATAATTATGTTACTATGCAGTTAAGAAAAAAAAAAAATAAGAAAATAAATAACCTGAATGTCTGGGTAGTGCTAAGACCTGGGAAATACAGAACTGAATATTTCCATACCCTCTGTCAAGAACCCAAGCCACTTGCCTGGAAATGTAATTTTAAAAAGAAGGTAAAATATGAAAAAAGAAAGGAAATTCACATTATGTGTAAAGAGTAAAAAAAAAAATCATATTTTACTTTTATCCAGTGAAATATATTTTTAAAAAGAATGTCACCTAAGATAATTGGCATGTGCTCAGTTGTGTCTGACTCTTTGTGACTCCTGTCCATGAGATTCTCCAGGCAAGAATACTGGAATGGACTGCCATGTCCTTCTCCAGGGGATCTTCCTGACCAGGGATCAAACACACATCTCTTAGGTCTCCTGCACTGGCAGGCAGGTTCTTGACCACTGCCGCCACCTGGGAACCCCTTTTAGCTTTCATAGGGGAAACTATGTGATTCCAGACCTTACAAACTTCCCTCCCCTAAGAATTTTTAATTTTTCCCAAAGTTTACATGCACATTACATGTGTCACCATTTTTTGTAAACTCTTTGAAACAAGAGATTGATTATATCTTTTGCTCCTTAGAAACAACTGAGACTTCTACAAGCAGCCAATAAACACATATTGTTAATGCACGCTGGCTGAAAACTCAAGTGTCATAAAATTTTTTTAAAGGGAACTTTTTTATCTCTGTAATTTTATTTGTACAGTTTGGACAAGTAGCTCACATTTGAAATGCTTTCAAGTATGTTTTTTCAATCAATCAATAAATATTTACTGAAAGGTTTCTGTGTGCTCAGTAAGGCACTGGATGAGTCATAATAAGGTTGAGCAAATCTTTGAAATCTAGTTTTATCCCAGTTCTGTAGAAAACATTTCTCTCAATATATTTATACCAATCTCCAGATGACTCTTTTTTGCACCAAATGTGACATTTTTCTAATGTGGTCTGAGATAATAATTTAATATTGTTATTTTAAGAATAAAAAAAATAAAATATTCAATAACTTTTTGAAAACAAGGGTAAAAATAGTGCTTTGTTTTAGAATATATCAAAATATATATGTAAAGTTGAGATGCTGTATCTAGTTATTTAATATGGTTACTAAATAAACAGTAAGTAACAATTTAATGACTAATATAATATGTAATTTTATTTTATTTAATGAAAAATCATTAAGAAGTACTATTATAAAGGTTAATTGTGTATCAGTTAAACAGAGTAAAATGCTGGATAAATAATGAAAACCTATGGTATAGTGCAAGGAACTCTATTCAGTGCTATGCGGTGAAGGAAATATAAAAAAAGAGAGGATATATGTATATGTATAACTGATTCATTTTGCTATACAGCAGAAACTAACACAACATTGTAAAGCAACTATACTCCAGTAAAAATAAATTAACTTTTTAAAAATAGAGCACAATGTCTACATCCAAGGGTTAAAGTGTGTATGTATTGAATTCATGAATATTAATTTATTCATTTTATTTAAGTATTTTATTATTGATATCTTAAAGCTATGGGAAAGCTAATATTATAAAATATATATGATGACTGACATTCAAGAAATGATAATTTGGATTCTCTATTTACAACATAAATCAAAATAAATTCTCATGTATTTAATACATATTAACAGTAACATGTTAAGATGACAAAAGAATTGAATGCACCTTAGGATAGGGAGTTACCTTCTAAACATGACATATCAAGAGAAGCCATAAAGAAGAAGACTTAATGGTACAAATTCAAACTTCAATATGGCCACAAATTTATAATAAAATAAATGTCAAAAACCTTTAAAATATATACATATGTAATAAAGATTTACTAATATTACTGCAAAATGAATATGTAAAATACTTTGAAAACAGTTTATAGTAGAAAACAACAAACCCGTTAAGTGTATGAGCAAGTTGAGAACAAAAGATACCACTAATATTAATTTTCTTCACTTATATAGAAAGAGATGACACAAAAAACAAATTTGATTTAAGCATTGATAAAAATAAAATAATTTCATATTTATTGTTCATTTTAGAAGTTAATCAAAACTTGTAATATTTTACAAAGTGACTTGACTTTTGTAAAAACAAAAACAAAAACATGTATTTGCTATCATTTCCAGTCCTCAGACGTGAGTATCTTCACTAGTCTCTGCATGTCAGTGACTTTGCAAATGTTGTAATTGTATTCTCTTTCTCTGCTTAGTTAAATCCTACTTATTTCTTCTTCACTTTCTTCATTTCTTCAGGTGTGATTTTGCTTTGTAATTTATTATATTATGATACACACTGAAATAATAAAGTGAAAAATAATGTACAGAAATAGTGAATAACAAAAGAGTATGAAATTACTAATGTGATCAAGGAGGGCCTCTCTGAAAAGGCTACATTGATGTCAGTCATGGCCAATCACGAGAAGAAATAATCAATCTAATAAAAGAGAGAAGAGTGTTTCAAGCAGAGGTGAGAAGGTAGCAAAAATAAAGGCCACTAAGGAGCTTAGATTTTTCTGGTTTGGGTTTTTAATGGAAGTATATTTGATTTATGGGGCTTTCCAGGAGGCTTAGTGATAAAGAATCCACCTGCCAATGCAGGAGACATGGATTTGATCCCTGGGTTGGGAAGATTCTCTGGAGAAAGAAATGGCAACTCATTCCCAGTATTCCTGCCTGGGAAATCCAATGGATAGAGGAACCTGGCAGGCTACAGTCCATGGGGGTCACCAAAGAATCAGACATGACTTAGCAACTAAACAACAACAACAAAAATAGTTGATTTACAATATTGTGTTATTTTCAACTATACAGCAAAGTGATTATTTGGTTATATACATATGGGCACATATCTATACTTTTTAAATTCTTTTCCATTATAGGTTATTACAAGATAGTGAATTATAGTTCCCCATGCTATACGGTATGTCCTTGTTTATTTCATATATAGTAGTGTTATTTTTTAAGAGTTGCAAGAAGGGACATGTGGCTAAGTAACTAAAAAGAATGTGCAACAGAGACTCTAGGTGAACCAGGCCAGACAGGCAGAGTCAGATAATGCAGTCCTTTTAGGTCAAGGCTAGGTATCTCAATTTGTTCAAAGTGTAGTTGGAAGTCATTGAAAATTTTTAAGGCTTGGGTAAGTGACTTAATAAAATTTATGTTTTTGTTGTTGTTGTTGTTGTTGTAAAGGAAAGGAAGTTAAACTTCAAGAGATTAGAGGAGGGTTTTTTTGACCTTCCTAAATGTAGTCATTCTCAGAGACCTGTATTTTATAGATGGTAATAAAGTTTTTCTTATATCTACCTATCAAAAAAAAAAAAATTTATGTTTTTAAAGATTGTGC
Source organism: Bos indicus x Bos taurus (assembly GCF_003369695.1). Lineage (NCBI taxonomy): Eukaryota > Metazoa > Chordata > Mammalia > Artiodactyla > Bovidae > Bos > Bos indicus x Bos taurus. The sequence goes on from NC_040077.1 coordinate 53,802,314, forward strand.
ACTGGTAACCTTGGTTCTAGCTGTATTCTGGAAATAATTACTGAATATGGAAAAAGCCATGCAACTGAAGACAGGCTGGGTGTAGGGCTCCTTCCTTTAAGAGAAAGGGAGTGAATGATCTTATTCATGTATTTTGGCTTTTTCATCTAAAGGTGTTTTGCAATTTTTAGTTCCTGGTGGTAGTGGTTTAATTGCTAAGTCATGACCAACTCTTGTGACTCCATGGATGTAGTCTGCCAGGCTCCTCTGTTCATGGGATTCTCCAGCAAGAATACTGGAGTGGGTTGCCATTTCCTTCTCCAGGGGATCTTCCTGACCCAGGAATCGAGCCCGGGCCTCCTGCATTGCAGGCAGATTCTTTACCGACTGAGCTATGAGGGAAACCTTCAGTTCCTAGGAATAGAGCCAAAACAAAAAATGGCCAAGTACAAGTAAGAGCCTAGAACTGAGAAAATGAATGAAGCTTGTGGAAGAAACATCTTGGAGAGAAGGAACTCCAGAAAAGTGGATACAATAATCTGTATGCAAATTTTCTTTTTTTTTTTAAATTTTATTTTATTTTTAAACTTTACATAATTGTATTAGTTGCCAAATATCAAAATGAATCCTCCACAGGTATTGGCTGGTTCTTCAACTATGCCTACATAAAGCAAGATTTCAAGACACCTGGCAGAAAACAGTGGCTAAAACCTCCAGAAGTTGGTGATGGACAGGGAAGCCTGGCGTGCTGCAGTCCATGGGGTCGCAAAGAGTCGGACATGACTGAGCGACTGAACAGAACTGAACTGAAAAACCAACAGGTAATCAGGAATTTCAGGTACATAGTACTAGGAATGCAGACATTGTATTTAGACACTGACAGAATGGAGGAGCCAAGTACTTCCAGCCATGACCCAGAAAGTTCATGTAGAGCAGTAGGAATCTGTTGTAGAAGCTTAGCCTGAGTGAATATGGTCTCAGAGTAGGGACAAACTAAAATAGCTAAGGAGACGTAGATTCCACGGAGGATAGTGAGTCAGAATCTTTAGGAAGGAGGAAGTTGGCAGAATGAAAGCTCAAACTTAATTTTACCAGTAGCTGGATTATGCAAGATTCATAAAGAAAAATGGAATAGTTTTGATTTCCCCGATGGCTCAGTGGGTAAAAAATCTGTCTGCTATGCAGGGGACACAGGATATGTGGTGGGTTGAATTCCTAGGTTGGGAAGATCCCCTGGAGGAGAAAATGGCAACCAACTACAGTATTCTTGCTTGAAAAAAATCTCTTGGACAGAGGAGCCTAGTGGGCTACAGTCCAAAGCGTCACAAAGAGTTGGATACAACTGAGCACAAACACAAGTTGTACACCCTGAATCCTGGCTTGGAATGAAATCTACTGTCTTGGAAGGATTCCCTTGTATTAGCATAGTGTTTCTAGAGAATTTGCTCTATATTATTTAATGAACTTGAGGTATATATTAATATTTACCAGAGAAAAAAATAAGAAGTGTGCTTGTGTATATGTATATATTTATATGAGGGGAAGAGAGAGATTTAGTTAGGAATTAGCTCACACAATATGGAACCTTGCAGATCCACAGTTGGCAGGTTAGGCCAACATGCTGCAGAACCAGGAAAGCCAATGGTGCAAATGAAGTCTAAAGGCAGTCAGCTGGAGAAATGCACTCCTGTTGCTAGGGACGCCAGTCTTTTTGCTTTATTCAGGCCTTCACCTAACTGAATGAAACCTACCCACATTATGGAGAGCAATTGACTTTATTCAAACCACCAATTTATATGTTAATCTCACCAACAAATAACTTTCAAGCTGACACATAAAATTAGCTATCACAAAGTGTAATTTGGATAAAAAGCATAGATGTGAAGTTTTCAGTGGAATGAGTTTTGACAAATAAATATCTCTGTGACCACACTATAAGCAAAAACATTTCAGTCACCTCAGAGCATTTCCTCATTTACACCTTTACATTTAGTCTCTTATATTTGGTTTCTCCCCAATGCAAGGTAATAATTTATTTAATTTCTATTACCAATTTTTCCTGTTCTACAGCTATATTTAAATTAAAATGTGAATATCTTGTTTGATTTGCCCTAAATGATTTCTATTCCCTTGTATTAATATCCACAATTTGTTTACTCGTTCACATTTTAATTTGTTTCCAGTTTTCAGTATTATAAATAAACCTGTAATAAATATTCTTGTACCAATATTTTAGGGAGCACAGGTTTTGATTTATCTTGGGAAAAGTATTTTAGAGTGAATTTTCTCAATCATGGGGTAGGTATATTTTAACTTTATAATGAACTGCCAAGTAGTTTTCCAAGTGATGGTACCAGTTTCTATTTCACCAGCAAACAATGGGAGTTCCAGTGGCTCCATATGCATTAACGCTTAGTACTGTCATTCTTTTTAATTTTAGCAATCCTAGTAATGTGGCTTTTACTTGCATTTTCATGATGAATAATACTGAACTGCTGCTGCTGCTGCTAAGTCGCGTCAGTTGTGTATGACTCTGTGCGACCCCATAGACAGCAGCCCACCCGGCTCCCCTGTCCCTGGGATTCTCCAGGCAAGAACACTGGAGTGGGTTGCCATTTCCTTCTCCAATGCATGGAAGTGAAAAGTGAAAGTGAAGTCACTCAGTCCTGTCTGACTCTTCTCGATCCAATGGACTGTAGCCTACCAGGCTCCTCCGTCCATGGGATTTTCCAAGCAAGAGTACTGGAGTGGAATACTGAACTGCCCAAGTTTATTGGCCAGTTGTATGTTCTTGAGGAAGTGTCTGTCAAGTTGTTTGCCCATTTGTTTTCTTATTATTGAGTTTTATAAATATATATGTATATAAAAATATACATATATATTTTCTAGATACGAGATATCACATATAGATACTAGATACTATATCACATATAGTTACTGCAAGTATTAATATCCAATTCTTTGGCTTATGTTTTTATTTTCTTAATTTTTCCTTTCAATGAATATACATCTGGTTGTGGTTTAAGTCTTATTTACCATTTTTTGGGGGCCTCTGTGTTCTCTAGAAAACTTTGTCTATCTTAACATCACAAAAATATTTTTCTCTTTAATTCTAGAAGTTTCAAATTTTTATCTTTTACATTCATCTTGTAAAATCATTCACCTTGAATTATTTTTTATTCAAGGTGAATAAAAATAATTATATATTATTTTATATCATTCACCTTGAATTATTTTAATAGTTTTATTATAATAGGCATACATTAAAATGCCTATATGTAGGATGCCAAGTTTGAAATTTCAAGGGAGTATGATGTCTCAATCTAATGGAAATTATGCTGCTTCACTTTTAAAAATAGTTCCAAGCATATATTTCTAACATATACTTGATTTGCATTTTTTTATTCCACCAGTTTGGTGTATACTTTAAAGTCTTTAAGCATTATTTTATTCAGTCATTTATTCCAAGTCTTTAAGAAAGGCAGTGGTTTTGATATCTCATTCTACTTGATAAGTCACACATTAGTTAGAACGAGAGATTGCTATGAGGGCCACACTGCTTTCCAAAGACTCAATTCCATTTTTTTCTTTTTAATTGAGATTTTGGTAAAATACAAAGACATAAAACTGATGATTTTAGCCATCTTAAGTATATAATTTATTAGTATTATATACATTCAGATTGCTGAGCTACCATTACAACTATCCATTTCCAGAATTTTTTCACCATCCCAAACTGAAACTCTTATCCATTAGACAATATCTCTGTTCTCCTCTCCTGCTAAATTCCTGACAACTATTGTTGTACTTTGTGTCTTTATGAATTTGCCTATTAAATTATTTTTGTGTATCATGTGAAATGGAAATTTTTCCCCATATGAATGCTTGGTTATTCTAGCATCTTCCAACTTGCCAATTTAAAAAGAAGTCTGCTGAGATTTAAATTGAGATGAAATTGAATCTATATTTTCGATAAATTCAAAAAGAATTGAGAGCTTAAAAAAATATTGAAGCTTTTAATCTATGAGGGGCTTCCCTGATGACTCAGAAAGTAAAGAATCTGACTGCAATGCAGGAGACCTGGTTCGATCCCTGGGTTGGGAAGTTTGCCTGGAGGAGGACATGGCAACCCACTCCAGTATTCTTGCCTGGAGAATCCCATGCACAGAGGAGCCTGGTGGGCTGCAGTCCACGGGGACACAAAGAGTCAGACACGGCTGAGAAACTAATACTTTCTAATCTATGAACGAGGTAAATCTCTTAAATTTACTTATGTATTCTCTAATTTATTCTGTAGATTTTTGCCCTTTACTGCACAGATATCATGCACAGTTTTCATTAAATGTGCTCTTTATTTTCATTCTCTGCTGGAAGAAATGGGATTTTTTTTTTTAAACTTTGGTTTCCATTGCTTGTTTCTAGGCAACTTTAAATCTTTCACATCAGTCTCCTTCAAGCACAGGATAAAGCATGCCTCCAGATATTGAGAAACTACACCATGAATATATGCCTGGCACTAGAAAATGATTTTCTGGCCTATTTGGTGTAGCTGTAATATATGTCTTAAAAAATGTGGAAAGAGAAGAGAGGCAGGTTAAGTAGTATTTCTAGAGTAATGTGCTAAGGCAGAAACAAGGTGAAAAAAGAATCTGAAGTTGCTGACTCCCTATGCAGGGTTCTCATGAGGGGCAGTTGTGAAAATACCACTTTAAGCAATACTACTAAAGCTGCCAATAGAGACATGTTTATTTGCAGATTGAAAGGACTGAAGTACTTTCAATTATATTTACAAAAGGCAATGACTTTTTCTATTATAAATGTTCTTAATATTTAAAGGTCATTCTAATACAAGGCTCTTGGTTAAATACAAAAATGCATCAACAGGTCCATTATCACCAGGAGCAGTATCTTTAAGTGGCTCTGTGTTGCAGAGAATATTTGGATACCTCTTTTACAGGGATTGTTTTTAAAAAAATAATAGGGAGGAGGTGGATCTATTAATTGTATAATACTTGACGGTATTCATGTTTCAGTTTCTGAAATTCTCTGTCAAAAGTGAGTATTTTAACTGTTTTGAATGATTCCTCATCAATCTTGTGTTTATTATGAGTCACACAATATTTTACAAGTTATTATTAAAAGTAAATAATCATAAAGAAACTATCTTTCACTGTTCCCAATATAGATTCAATACAGGCTAGATCTTCAGTCTCAGATTTGGTCCAGTTCCAGTACATTTCTGATTAATATAGTTTGTGGCCACTTTGAATTGAATTGAATTGAATTGAATTGAAACCATCTCAGTTTAGAAAATAGTCCAATTCTTTTTAATTGTCAAAATTTTGAGTTTACTTATCATCAGATCTTTCTGCTCTCCCAGGCTGAGATCAGCTTCAGCTGATTTGCAATAGGAAGGAACAAGAGGTTGGATTTCCCATCTGGCCCTTTCACATCTGTAGCTTTACCAGCATATGTTGACACTAATTTTGTTTTAGTTATTTTGATTGAAGAGTGATGATATCTCATTGTGGTTTTAATTTTCATTTCTCTAATCTCTAAAGATGTTTAACATACTTTCAAGTGCTTATTTGTCAGCTGTATATTCTTTTCAATGGAATGACTCTGTTTTTTGTCCATTTTCTAACTATATTATTTGCTTTTTTACTCTTTAGTTTTGAAAGTTTTTTATGTCTTTAGGTATTGGTCTTTTGCCAGACAAATGGTTTGCAAATATTTCTCCCACTTTGTAGAATATATTTTTACTCTTTTATCAGGGTAGTGAGCAGAGCCAAAGTTTTAAGTTTTGATGTAGTATAAGTTATCTGTTTATATTTTATAAAATGTGATTTTGGCATCAAGTCAAAGAACATTTTTCCCAGTCCTAGCTATCAAAAATCTCCCTTAGTTTCACCTCCACCCCCTTAGGTATTTTATAGTTTTACATTTAAATCCACAATCCATTTTGAACTAATTTTTTATAAGTCATGAAACTTTGGTTCTGTTCTTTTTTTTTAATCTACAGATGTCCAGTACTTTAAGCACTATCTCCACTGAATTAGCTTTTCACCTGAATAAAAATCTGTTTGGACTTATTTGTGTGGGTTCATTTTTGGGTTTTCTGTTCAATTCCATGGTCTCTGTCTGTTTATCTGGCACATAGTCTTGATTGTACGTGCTGTGCTAACCCACTTCAGTCATGTCTGTCTCTGTGGACCCTATGGATTGGAGCCTGCCAGGGTCCTCTGTCCATGGGATTAACCAGGCAAAAATACTGGAATGGGTTGCCATGTCTTTCTCCAGGGGATCTTCTGAACCCAGGGATTGAACCCGCATGTTTTATGGCTCCTGCATTGGCAGGCAGGTTCTTTACCACTAGCGACCTGGGAAACCCAGTCTTGATTATTGTAGCTAAGGCTTAAATTGACAAAAGTAGGGAAAAACACCAGACCATTCAGGTATGACTTAAATGAAGCCCCTTATGATTATACAGTGGAAGTGACAAATAGATTCAAGGGATTAGATCTGATAGAGTGCCTGAAAAACTATGGATGTAGGTTCCTAACAATGTATAGGAGGTGGTGATCAAAACCATCCCTAAGAAAAAGAAATGCAAAAGGCCAAAATGGTTGTCTGAGGAGGCCTTACAAACAGCTGAGAAAAGAGAGGTGAAAGGCAAAGGAGAAAAGCTAAGATATATCTATGCATGGAACTCTGAGTGAATGCAGAGTTCCAAAGAATAGCAAGGAGAGATAAGAAAGCCTTCCTAAGTGATCAATGCAAAGAAATAGAGGAAAACAATAGAATGGGAAAGACTAGAGATCTCTTCAAGAAAATTAGAGATACCAAGGGAACATTTCACGCAAAGATGGGCACAATAAAGGACAGAACAGAAGCAGAAGATATTAAGAAGAGGTGGCAAGAATACACAGAAGAACTATACAAAAAAAAAAAAAAAAGATTTTAATCCAGATAACCATGATAGTATGATCACTCACCTAGAGCCAGACATCCTGGAATGTGAAGTCAAATGGGCTTTAGGAAGCATCACTGCAAACAAAGCTAGTGGAGGTGATGGAATTCCAGTTGACCTATTTCAAATCCTAGAAGATATGGTGTTAAAAGCGCTGCACTCAATGTGCCAGCAAATTTGGAAATCTCAGCAATGGCTACAGAACTGGAAAAGGTCAGTTTTCATTCCGATCCCAAAGAAAGACAGTGCCAAAGAATGTTCAAACTACCACACAGTTTCACTCATGTCACAGGCTAGCAAAGTAATGCTCAAAATTCTCCAAGTTAGGCTTAATCAGTAGGTGAGATGAGTCTTCTGGATGTTCAAGTGGATTTAGAAAAGGCAGAGGAAACAGAAATCAAATTGTCAACATCCACTGGATCATTGAAAAAGTAAGAGACTTACAGAAAAACATCTACTTCTGCTTAGTTGACTACACTAAAGCCTTCAACTGTGTAATCACAACAAAGTGTGAAAAATTCCTGAAGATATGGGAGTACCAGACCACCCTACCTGCCTCCTGAGAAATCTGTAAGAGGGTCAAGAAGCAACAGTTAGAACCGGACATGGAACAATGGACTGGTTTCAAATCAGGAAAGGAGTATGTCAAGATTGCATATTGTCACCCGGCTTATTTAACTTATATGCAGAACATCATGCTAAATGCCCGGCTGGATGAAGCACAAGCCAGAATCAAATTTGCCAAGAGAAATATCAATAACCTCAGGTATGTAGATGACCCCATCCTTATGGGAAAAAGTGAAGAGGAACTAAAGAGCCTCTTGATGAAGGTGAAAGAGGAGAGTGAAAAAGCTGGCTTAAAACTCAACATTAAAAAAACAAAGATAATGGCATCCAGTCCCATCACTTTATGGCAAATAGATGTGGAAACAATGGAAACATTGAGAGACTTTAGTTTTTAAAATCTTTCCAAAATCACTGCACATGGTGACTCGATGGACATGAGCTTGAGCAAGCTCTGGGAGTTGGTGACGGACAGGGAAGCCTGGTGTGCTGCAGTCCACGTGTTGCAGAGTCAGACAGGACTGAGTGGCTGAACTGAACTGAACCAAATAGCTGACATTCAGTTCAGTTCAGTTCAATTCAGTTGCTCAGTCATGTCCAAATCTTTGCGACCCCATGAATCGCAGCATGCCAGGCCTTCCTGGCCATCACCAACTCCCTGAATCTACACAAACCCATGTTCATCGAGTCGGTGATGCCATCCAACAATCTCATCCTCTGCTGTCCCCTTCTCCTCTTGCCCCCAATCCCTCCCAGCATCAGGGTCTTTTCCAATGAGTCAGCTCTTCACATCAGGTGGCCAAATATTGGAGTTTCAGCTTCAGCATCAGTCCTTCCAATGAACCCCCAGGACTGATCTTCTTTAGGATGGACTGGTTGGATCTCCTTGCAGTCCAAGGGACTCTCAAGAGTCTTCTCCAACACCACAGTTAAAAAGTATCAATTCTTCGGCTCTCAGCTTTCTTTATAGTCCAACTCTCACATCCATGTGTGACTACTGGAAAAAATGTTGCTTTGACTAGATGGACCTTTGTTGACAAAGTAATGTCTCTGCTTTTTAATATGCTGTCTAGGTTGGTGATAACTTTCCTTCCAAGGAATAAATGTCTTAATTTCATGGCTGCAGTCACCATCTGCAGTGGTTTTGGAGTTCAGAAAAATAAAGTCAGCCACTGTTTCCACTCTTTCCCCATCTATTTGTCATGAAGTGATGGGACCGGGTGCCATGATCTTAGTTTTCTGAATGTTCAGCTTTAAGCCAACTTTTTCACTCTCCTCTTTCACTTTCATCAAGAGGCTCTTTAGTTCTTCTTCACTTTCTGCCATAAGGGTGGTGTTATCTGCATATCTGAGGTTATGTATTCTGATTCTTCCTACTTTGTTCTTTTTCAAAACATTTTAAGCAATTTAAGTTTCTTCCTTTTTCTTGGTGTATAAATTTTATAATAGTTTTGTCTATTTCTACCAATCTTTGATTATTGATAATAAATGCATTTAACTTAATCAATTTGGGAAGAATTGATATCTTTACTATGTTGAATCCTCCAGTCCATAAGCACACTATGTCTCTCCATTTATTTAGTTCACTATTTTAATCACTGATTTTCAGTTTTCAGAATAACAAACTCTGGACGTGTTTTATTGGATTTACTTCCTAATAACTTCAGTCTTTTTGAGCACATCTATCTCTTTGATCTTGAGATCTCTAGCCATTGTGCCTTCTTTCTATCTTTCAGAAACACTTTATATATGCTATGGATATAATGTACAGAATGCATAGCTCCATTTAATTGAGAAGTAGAAAAAAAATCACATTTGTTTCATCTTTCTAGATGTGGAAGTTGTGATTATTTTTTTAGATTTAAATATTAAAAATAAATCATATATTTATCCATTTAGTTGTAAGTTCTGGTTCTTTTTTGCCACCTTTGTGTAGATTCTGTCTTCTGCTCAAGGATGTCTTTCACCATTTTTTATAGTACATGTCTGTTGGTGAAGAATTATTTCAGGTTTGAATATCTGATGAAACACCTTTCTTTCCCCTTTGTTTTTGAAATATATTTTTACTCATAATAAGCTGATTTTATTTTTAATTCAGTATTTGAAGACATTAATGCATTATTTTCTCACCATGCATTATGTCTGATGAGAACTCTGCTAACACAATATCTTGATTCTCTGTAAATAATGTGTCATTTGGCTTTGGCTGTTTCTAAGTTTTTTTTTTTTTTTTCTTTCCCCTCCCTTGCCTTGTTTTATCTATTCGGTTATATTCTGTATGGTTGTAGCTTTCTTCAAGTTTGTTGTATTTACAGCACATTAAATTTGTTGGATTTATAGGTTTATAGTTTTAATCAAATTTAGAACTTTTTCTTCAAGATTTTTCTGTCTCCCCACTCTCATCTAATTAAGAAATATCAATTACATGCATTAGATCATTTGAATTGTTACACAGCTCTAATGTTCATTTTCTTAATTTTTTTCTTGTGTGTTTCACTTTGGATTATTCCACTAGATGATAGAATTTGGCTACTTCTATGACTATATCTTTAAGTTCACTAATATTTTCTTTTGTAATTTCTGAAGGAAATGGCAACCCACTCCAGTGTTCATGCCTGGAGAATCCCAGGGACGGGGGAGCCTGGTGGGCTGTCGTTTCTGGGGTAGCACAGAGTCGGACACGACTGAAGCAACTTAGCACTTAGCATACTATATTAAGCTAATGTTGTATATTTTTCATCATATGCATTGTGGTTTGTATTTCTTGAAATTTGATTTTAGTCTTTAAAATAATATTTTCTAGGTCTTAGCATTTTGAACATATACAGTACAATTACAATGGTTTTAAAATTCTAATTTCTAATATCAGTGTAAATTGTGTCTGATTTCAATTGATTGGTTCTTTCCTCCTCAATGTTTTATTTTTCTACATTTTTCATGCCTGGCAATCAAACTAGATGTCATTCATTCTGAAATTTATCGTGTGTGTGTTTTTTTAGAATAATAAAAGAAAATATATTGGCGTTCTCGTTATTCAACTTAAAGATCTGCTTATACTGGCTAGTCTACTTTGGTATTTTCTCAAGTCTACATCAGTTTAAGTTCTCTTAAATAAGTTGTTTGAGACACAGTATTATTAGGAATAACTATAGTAGTAGTTTTAACTAGTTACATTTCATTGTAATAAAAATTTCTATGTAATGACACAGTTGTATTTTGTAAAATAATTAATTATTCATGGTATTTCTTTATAGCACCCATGTCAGGTTCTGGGATCTAGAATTGGAAGTACCTGTGTTTCAAGTCCTTTTAAGGTAAGTCTCATTGCCTCTTGTGAGGTAACAGAATATGGGTTTGTGCTCCTAGTTCTTGACACAGAGTTCCTAACACCCTTGTACTTTCTTATATAATAACACCAGGAGCACATGTTCTACTGTAGTGACTCTAGATGAGCCCCTGGGTAGTTCTTAGATATGGGGTGGTCATCAGAAAGATCAAACCATGATTGAAAGCTTGGTATTTTCAGCTTTACAACCATCCTCCAAAGAGGAGAGTGGGGCTAGAGATGGAAGTAGCAATCAATTATGCCAGTAATTGATTATTCTTATGTGAAGAAACCTCCAAAATATTTTATGAGTAGGGGTCTGGAAGCTTCCAGGTTGATGAACACATCCATATTCAGGGTGACACATCCCAACTTCACAGGGACAAAACCTCTTCTACTTGGGAAACTCCCAGCCTATGTATTACTTCATCTGGCTGTTCATCTGTATCATTTATCTTATTCTTTAATAACTCATGAATGTAATTAAGTGTTTCTCTGAGCTCTGTGAGCCACTCTAGCAAATTATTATTAATCAAGGAGGGGATTGTGAAAATTTCAGATGTGTAGCCAATCAGACAAAAGTTGTGGGTACTCTGGGAACCTACTATCCCTTGGTATCTAAAGTGTTGTGGAAGCATTCTTGCGGAACTGATCTTCAACCTGTGGTATCTGACCCATTTCCAGAACTGAGTTAAATTGTAGGACACCCAGTTGATGTCATGAATTGCTTTGATGTGGGGGAAAAAGCCCCACACATCTGGTGGCCTAAAGTGTCAGTAATGGTGTTCTGTGTATAAGTAAAGGAGTGTATGTCAATTATATCTCAATAAAACAGAAAGAAAAAAAAATAAAGGAGAAAACAAAGGACAAAATCTGTAGGTTTTTTTCAATATGTCTCTTCATATCACTTTACCTAGACTCTAAAATATTACCCTACTTCATAAGGTTGTTTGCAGATTCAATGAAGGAACGTATATAGAGTACTGAGTGCCTTATTATGCATAGTTGTGTTGGTGCTTAGTGACAAGTAGTTAGGACATAAAAATGTTGGTTGTTGTTAGCACTATTTTTATGGCCTGAATAATTTAGACTTTTGATGAGAGGAAAGAGCATGTTCAACTTTTGTTAAATCCTTGAGAAATATGCTTAATGCATTAATGTTTACCTCAGTGGAAGTAGTCTGAGACCTTGTTTGCTCTTGTTCAGTTGCTCAGTAATGTCCAACTCTTTGTCACCCAAGGACTCAGCACACCAGCCTTCCTTGTCCTTCAGTATCTCCTGGAGTTTGCTCAAACTCATGTGCATTGAATCGGAGATGCTGTCCAACCATCTCATCCTCTGCCGCCCTCTTCTCTTTTGCCTTCACTCTTTCCCAGCATCAGGGTCTTTTCTACTGAATTCATTAGAAACTCATTAGGCTGTTCACATCAGCTTGCTAAAGTATTGGAGCTTCAGCTTTCAATGACTATTCAAGGTTAATTTCCTTTAGGATTGACTGGTTTGATCTCCTTGCAGTCCATGGGACTCTCAAGCGTCTTCTCCAGCACTTTTCATACTGTTCATGGGGTTCTTGCAGCAAGAATACTAGAGCAGCTTGCCATTCCCTCCTCAATGTATTGTCAGAACTCTTAATTGTGACCCATCCGTCGTGGGTGGCCCTGCACGACATGGCTTATAGCTTCATTGAGTTACCAAAGCCTATTCACCAGGACAAGGTTATGATCTGTGAAGAGACTGAGACCTTGAGATAGCTTTGAAAATTATAAAGGTTAACTGGCAGACCTTCTTTAATGTCTTCTCTATATAAACTTGCATAATCAGAAGAAAAAACATGAAAAATGTTTGTCTGACAGTTTAAAAATTTGACCAATTCTGTGATTATGATTAAATACATATCCAGAAGTGAAATATCATCACTTTGCAATGTATTTATTGCAAACCAAACAAAACACTTCAAAGATCAATTTTCTCTAAATGTCCGTGTGTGTGTGTGTGTGTGTGTGTTCAGTCACTCCATCGTGTCTCCCGTAAGGCTCTTCTGTCTATGGGATTTTCCTGGCAAGAATACTGCAGTGTGGTACACATTATTTATTTATTTATTTATTTTCATTATTTATTTAATAATGACATTTTCTAAATTCTTTACCTTAAGGTCAAGCATGTACTACAAACACAAAGACATATAAAATTATTAATAATTATTTATATATAGATTATGCAAAGATATAAATCTAAAGAAAATAGTTAAACAACAGCTTGTTCAAATTCAGTTGTTTTGAAAAAAGATTAGTAATTTCACTGAGAGCTAAAATGCATATTCCAAAATTAAGCAAGACACAGAACTACAAGGCAGTAAAAAACCTCTCTTTTTGAGAGTTTATAACAGAGGCACATCACCATAGCAATTTAAAAGAAAACAGAGTAATTTAAGTTTCAGTACATATGATATAAAAATTACTCTCAAAATTCTTCTTAAAGCCATCACTAAAGTGTTCCATTTCATAGAATACATGACATTAAAATTTCTTTTAAACTATGTCAGAATATGATGGAAAACAAGAGAAGGAAGAATAAAGAAGAAAGATCAAGTCTGATTTTCTTAACTCTTGTCTTTTCAAATGAAAACATCTCTGCTGGACATCACAGATAAGTGGACTCACTCCCAAGTAAATAAATATGCCCTATACATATTTGCCTTGGAAAATATAGAGTAAGGTTCATGTCATCCTTTGTGTCATTCTCACAATATATTGTATTTATATAGTGCTCAATATTTTTGCTTAAACATCTAATTTATTAGACCATTACACACAGTTTTTTTTAATAGAAAATACCTTTCATATATCAGACACTCCTTAGGAGAAACAAAGATACAGTAGTAAAGAAACCAGACCAGTCTTTTGCTTTCATTGTGTTCTTGATTGAGAGAAGGACCATAGTTAATAAAGACATAATGTAAAATGCTAATATAATACATGTTATGACACAATAAGATAGAAGCACATAACAGAGAGTATCAAGGATTATACTTCATATATGATAGTCAAGGAAATGATAGCACTTAGTTTCTATTTGATTTTAATAATGTCTATTTTTCTATCATCACAGAAACAGGAGGACATATGTTATTTGTTTCCATAGATTTTCTAAAAGGATCATATTATCTCTAGTACCTAAACAGATGGCTTCATTGACTTAAGAGTTGGTACTGTATTTTAAGAGCTTCTCTGGTATCTCAGCTGGTAAAGAATTTGCTGGCAATGCAGGAGACCCCGGTTTGATTCCTGGGTCAGGAAGCTCCACCAGAGAAGGGATAGGCTACCCACTCCAGTATTCTTTCCTGGAGATTCCCATGGACAGAGGAGACTGGTAGGCTCTATTCCATAGGGTCCACAGAGTCAGACATGACAAAAGTGACTTAACATGCATGACCAATAAAATAAAGCAAAATTTAATTGCTACTTAAAGTCTTCTAACAAGTCAGTGTCACACCTCGACCTCTTGATCACCACTCAGTGCTTTTCCTGGGATATCACAGTTTCTAGAGATAATTTTATCTTACTTCTGATAAAAAGTCATCATTCTAAAGAATATACTGTTTTTTATTGAGGGCTTCCCAGATGGTGCAGTGGTAAAGAATCCACCTACCAATACAGAAGACACAGGATATGAGGTTTCGATCCTTGAGTCAGGAAGATCCCCTGGACGAGGAAATGGCAACTTGTTCCAGTATTCTTGCCTGGAAAAATCCCATGGACAGAGGAACCTGGTGAACTACAGTCCATACAGTTGCGAAGAGTTAGACATGACTGAGCACGCATGCATGTATTTCATTGACTTGAAGTTACCATTGCATCTAAGATGCCCTATTATCTTTACAGAAGATGCTTCCAATTAAACTCTAATTCAGTGCTTATTTTCACTTAGATTCATATTTTATAATTCTATATTGAAAGAACTCATCTAGGCTTAATGAGATGTAGGGTTTTATCTTTTATCAGTCTTATACATGCATATAAACAAAGTATAATTGAAGAAAATTCATTGACTTTTTTCTGAAAGTTTTATACGATTAAACTATAAGTTTTCTAGAAAATTTTTAAATTCAGTTATTAATACCCTCAAGAACATTGATGACACAGCATTTCTTAAAATCATAAGATTATTAAAATCTTTTAAAAATGGCCCTGAGACAACTCTGCAGTTATGTAGCTTTGGATTACTTTTAAATGCATGTTAGAAATTTTTGTAAGTACTATCTGATTCAGTGTTTTTACTGATGATTTCTAAGAATTTAAAAGAATGCACCAGAATTACCTCTCAGCCTTTCTACAAGCCACTGCCATCCTTTCAGTGAGTTTTGATCTAGCATTTTGATGGTTTCCCATACATAGGCAGTGGCATTAGACCATGATTGCTAACAGGCTGACAGCTGCTTGGAAATGTAATTGACTTTAATAGACATCCATTGCAAAGATTAAATATAAAATTAAAAAAAAATCAGTGTCTTGTGATCATGAAACAGAATAATAGAGTAAGCATAGTTTGTTGTTGCTGTAGAAGTAGACCTTTCTTGATGCTCATTCCTAAATATAAAAATTACTAATTTGTCCTAATAGACCTTGCATTCTCTGGAGAAAAATATACTGTGAAATCTACTTCTTTCCTTTTTTTTTTTTTAATCTATGAAAGTTCTAGAAAACAAAATCCTTAGTAACAACTGTTATAACTACATTTTAATTTGGGATGAATTTAGTTGGCAAAAGATGTTTTGTTTAGTTGATTTTTGCTAGAGCTTTTGAAGTAGCAAAGAAGATAAAAAGTCTTTAAGAATATATGGAAATTCAACCAAAGGCAATTGAATTAGATAAGACTACTTCCTTGTGCTTCAGCCCTCTGGAAGATATGTGTGAAAGGTAGTCAACCACAATCAAATCCAAGTTCATAGCATAGTTCCTCATTTGCTATTTGTTCCTTCCTGCTTAGTTCAGTTCAGTTCATTTCATTCTCTCAGTTGTGTCTGACTCTTTGCAACCCCATGGACTGCAGCATGCCAGGCCTCCCTGTCCATCACCAACTGCCAGAGTTTACTCAAACTCATGTCTGTTGAGTCGGTGATGCCGTCCAACCATCTCATCCTCTGTCGTCCCCTTCTCCTCTTGCCTTCAATCTTTCTCAGCATCAGGGTCTTTTCCAGTGAGTCAGTTCTTCGCATCAGGTGGCCAAAGTATTGGACTTTCAGCTTCAACATCAGTCCTTCCAATGAACATTCAGGACTGATTTCCTGCTTAGTACATCTTACTAAATAATACCTTTGGAAGATTAAGCCCATGCCCTTGTTCTCCTTCCTTTTCTAAGTGAGTGGTAGATTAGGTTCATCAAGTCTAAGTTCCATGTTAGTTTCACCATAATTTAAAGTTTGAAAGCAGATAGATGCTGAAGCATAGATGCCCCTAGAATATGTCGCATGACAGACTGGCTGACTGCTCAGAGACTCTCTAAAAAACTCTGTCATTTCCTTTTCTTTGTAGTTTAAATTCATGATTATACCTGTGCACTGAGAGTGGTACTATGTTATTTTTTAAAGTCAAACTTAGAATCAATGATATGATAGCTAGAACTTCTATTATTAATTTACAGTGAGAATTAGATATAAAACACAATTTAAAAATGTTCAGTACCCAGTCATCAACCCAAATCTTCTCCTACTTTAATGTTACCAATTTGAGTCAATTGTCACTGGATCCTTATAACATAAAATAAGAGCCTCACATTCATCTTTGACTTCCTTGTTTCTTTAAATCCTCACAATCATTCTGCATACAGCAAAACCTTTGGACTTTATGTTAAAAACGCATTAGAACATTTCATATCATCTCCCTTTCTATTACATTCATTCCAACCACCATCTTCTTGCCTAGGTTACTATTGTTCAGTCGCCAAAGTTGTGTTCAGCTCTTCACGACCCCATGGACAGCAGCACGCCAGGCTTCCCTGTCCCTCACCATCTTCCAGAGTTTGCCCAAGTTCATATCCATTGAATCAGTGATGCCATCCAACCATCTCATCCTCTGTAGCCCTCTTCTCCTTCTGTAGAAACTTATTAAACATTTTAATTTCCTCTTTGCTCTTTTTTTTAGTGTATTCTCAGCACAACCCCTAAAGAAATCCTAATAAAATCACCTTTACTTAAAACTCACCAACCTCTTCTCATCTAACTCAGAGTAAGATTCAAAATCTTCAGACTAACCTACAACAAGTTAATGATCCTTGTGTCCACCTCTCAATCTCAACTCCTCCCTCCTCAAATTTTGCATCCTCCTTTTTGCTTCATTTTTTCCATAATGTTTATTCCTACCTAACATTTTTATACATTACACTGCAATGTAAGTTACACAGGACAAGAACCATGGTCAGTTTCTTTCACTGTTATAATCTCACTATGCAGAACAGTGACTGTTGCATAATAAGCATGCAGTACTTGCTGAACAAATGAATTTATTCTGTTAAGCTTAGCATATTATTTCCTTGAAGATAGATGTCAGAACTATAAGATGCTAAATGAACATAGACTTCAAATGAAGAACAGTTATTTTCATGTTTCATATTATCTGATGCATCCATTTCCATGAAGATACAATCTATATTAGATTTAGAGTCCAGATGGAATGTGGACTCCCACTTTTCTGAAAGTGCCTCAATCTTATCTAATATTATTTTTATTTAAAAATTGATTAGACAAGTAGTGTATTATTACATTAATGCTCTTAAGTCCTTTCTGATCACCATGCTCCTTTCTCCTCATCCTTGCCAAAATTTGATGTGAATCTTTCCAGTAGAAACTAAAATTATGATTTACATATCCAAATACATGGATGGAAAGTATGTATAAATTTAGTTAGATTTTTAGTTTTACAAAAATAATACCATAGTGCACATATTACTTTGCATCTTGCTTATTTTTCACTCAAAATGTTTTCAATCCATGTTAACTTGTATATGTCTAGTTGATACCTTATAGATGCTATATATTGTTCCATCAAAAGGTCAAACTAGATTTAACTTTTTCTGTTATTAAGTTGTGGTTGTTTAGTTTTTAATTTTGGCAAGCAGAACTTCATTAAACACCTTAGAATGTCTCCATCTGCATATGTGAATTTGCTTTCTCTGTCTTAAATATTTAAAATTAGAATTGCTGAATAACCATGTATTTTTACTGTTAATGTATACTGTCAAATTCTTCATCAAATTTACTGCTTTATTTCTTACTTCAAACATGAAAGAAAACACTATTTCCTCACAATCTGTCAAGGCATTGTTGGCATACTAATACTACTTTTTTCATTTTATTCTGATCTAATTAATGATAAAGTAATAGGACTCCCATAAATTTAAATGCCTATGATTACTACTGCTAGTCAATTTTCATATATGTATAGGTCATTTGAGTTTCCTTTTTTACATACTTCTTATTTATATTCTTTGTTGATTTTTCACTTTACTTTTATTCTTACGTTTTAGCAGTTATACATATAGGTAGTAAGTTTTATCACTTACAGTATACCTTTTAAGATTATTTTTCCTACTTTTTTATAAAAGCATAAATTTTGCTGTCATATTTATCAGTCTTTTATTTTGACACATGCATATATGATAAAATATATTTTATAATGAGATAAATGATGGGCTGGATGAAGCACAAGCTGGAATCAAGATTGCTGGGAGAAATATCAATAACCTCAGATATGCAGATGACACCACCCTTATGGCAGAAAGTGAAGAACTAAAAAGCCTCTTGATGAAAGTGAAAGAGGAGAGTGAAAAGGTGGGCTTAAAGCTCAACATTCAGAAAACTAAGATCATGCCATAGGGTCACATAACTTCATGGCAAATAGATGGGGAAACAGTGGAAACAGTGGCTGACTTTATTTTTCTGGGCTCCAAAATCACTGCATATGTTGATTGCAGCCATGAAATTAAAAGACACTTACTCCTTGGAAGGAAAGTTATGACCAACCTAGACAACATATTAAAAAGCAGAAACATTACTTTGTCAACAAGGGTCTAGTCAAGGCTATGGTTTTTCCTGTGGTCATGTATGGATGTGAGAGTTGAACTATAAAGAAAGCTGAGTGCCGAAGAATTGATGCTTTTGAACTGTGATGTTGGAGAAGACTCTTGAGAGTCCCTTGGACTGCTTAGAGATCCAACCAGTCCATTCTAAAGGAAATCAGTCCTGGGTATTCTTTGGAAGGACTAACGTTGAAGCTGAACCTCCAATATTTTGGCCACCTGATGTGAAGAGCTGACTCATTTGAAAAGACCCTGATGCTGGGAGGGATTGGGGGCAGAAAGAGAAGGGAACGACAGAGGATGAGATGGTTAGATGGCATCACCAACTCAATGGATATGAGTTCGGGTAAACTTCAGGAGTTGGTGATGGACAGGGAGGCATGGCTTGCTGCGGTTCATGGGGTCACAAAGAGTTAGACACAACTGAGCGACTGATCTGACTGACTGAAAACAGCTAGTGGCAGTCTAAAGATTTATGTGTTTATGTTTTAATATTTTGGAATCTATCTTCACTTTTAGAATCTATCTTCACCTCTAGAATAAGAGAAAGGGACTTCATTTTGTTTGCTGCTCTATTCCACATAACTGACACATGATGAATAAATCAATGAATAAAGAATACCACATTTTAGTTTAGCAAAGTTCAGTATGTTTTTTGAGAATTATTATTTCTTTAAAGTGTTGATTAAGCCTGGTATTTGCTTTCAGTGTTATGAAATTCCTGAATATTTATCACATTTTCATTTTCTCAGGGTTCTAAGTGAAATCACTAGATGTTATATAGAAGGTTATAACAGGTCAGGTTACAACAGGAAAAGGTCAGTTTTCAATCCAGTCCCAAAGAAGGGCAGTGCCAAAAATATTCAAACTATTGCACAATTGAGTTCATGTCCCATGCTAGCAAGGTAATGCTAAAAATCCTTCAGTGTAGGGCTCAACAGTGCATTGACTGAGAAATTGCAGATATACAAGCTGGGTTTAGAAAAGGCTGGGGAACCAGATATCAAATTGCCAACATCTAATGGGTCACAAAAGAAGAAAGGGAATTCCAGCAAAACATCTACTTCTGTTTCATGCACCACACTAAAGCCTTTGACTGCATGGGTCACAACAAACTGGAAAATTCTTCAAGAGATGGGAATGTCAGATCACCCTACCTGCCTCCTGGGAAACCTGTATGCAGGTCAATAAGCAACAGTTAGAACTGGACATGGAACAACAGAGTGGTTCAAAATTGGAAAAGAAGTATGTCAAGGATGTATATTGTCACCCTACTTATTTAACTTATATGCCAAGGACATCATGCGAAATGCTGGACTGGATGAAGCTCAAACTGAAATCAAGATTGCTGAGAGAAATATCCTTAATTTCAGATATGCTGATGATACCACTCTAATAGCAGAAAATGAAGAGGAACTCAAGAGCTTCTTGATGAAGGTGAAAAAAGAGGTTAAAAAAATTGGCTGAAAACTCAACATTCGAAAAACTGCGATTATGCATCTGGTCCCATCACTTCGTGGCAAATTTATGGGGGAATAAAATGGAAACAGTGACAGACTTTATTTTCTGGGCTCCAAAATCACTGTGGATGGTGACTGCAGTCATGGAATTAAAAGATGCTAGCTCCTTGGGAAAAAAGATATGGTAAAACCTGCTGCTGCTACTGCTGCTAAGTCGCTTCAGTTGTGTCTGACTCTGTGCGACCCCATAGACGGAAGCCCACCAGGCTCCCCCATCCCTGGGATTCTCCAGGCAACAACACTGGAGTGGGTTGCCATTTCCTTCTCCAGTGCATGGAAGTGGAAAGTGAAAGTGAAGTTGCTCAGTCGTGTCTGACTCTTCGTGACTCCATGGATTGCAGCCTACCAGGCTCCTCTATCCATGGGATTCTCCAGGCAAGAGTACTGGAGTGGGTTGCCGTTGCCTAGACAGCATATTAAAAAGCAGAGACGTCATTTTGCTGATAAAGGTCCATATAGTCAAAGCTGTGGTTTGTCCAGTAGTCATGTATGGATGTGAGAGTTGGACCATAAAAAAACTTGAGTGCCAAAGAATTAATGCTTTCAAACTGTGGTGCTTGTGAAGACTCTTGAGAGTCCATTGGACAACAAGGAGATCCAGCCAGTCAACCCTAAAGGAAATCAACTATGAATATTCATTGGAAGTACTGATGGTAAAGCTGAAGCTCCAATACTTTGGTTACTCTTTGAAAAAGACCTCGATGCTGGGAAAAATTAAGGGCAGGTGGAGAAAGGGGTGACAGAGGATGAGATGGTTGGATGGCATCATCAACTCAATAGACATCAATTTGAGCAAACTCTGGAAGATAGTGATGGACAGGGAAGCCTGGTGTGCTGCAGTCCACGGAGTTGCAAAGAGTCAGACATGACTGAGTGACTCGATGAGAACAACAGGTCAGAATGGTCAGATCAAAGTTACACAGATATCGATTGCAGAGATTATCTATGTCAGCAATTATGTCAACAAGGTAGGAAAAAATATGGTAGAAATCTGTAGCATATGTGGCTTTGTACATGTATCAACTGATTGCATACTCTTGATGGCAAGTGACAGTTTTATTCTCATGCTCATGAGAATGTGGGTTGGCACAGATGACTCAGTTTCACGCTTCAGGTCCATGTATGTAGGTCCATGTGTGTGTTCTGATGGTTCTGTTCCATGCATGTTTATGCTGAGTTCCTAGTCTAGACGGGTAGAATCCAAGTGGTGTGTCATTTCTTCTGGCAATGTCAGGAGTTCCCCAAGGGGCTGGAAGAAGTATTTGGGTGCTCCAAAAGGCCTAGGCTCAGTACTGTACTTTATTGTGACTCAGGTCATATCCCATGGGTCAAAAAAAAATCATGTAAACATACAAACTTCTGTGGAGCAAAGAAATATACTCCCTATGAGGAGGTTAGAGGGAAATTATTTTTTGTTGAAAAATATTCCTATCTACTACAACTGGTTTTGTCAGAAAAGATGAATTAATAAAATGACTAATAAATTTGAAGCAAAAATTCTCCTTTGTTACTTAATAGTTTAAACCAGAACTGGAACCTAGATTCTTCAGTGAAGTGTTGTCCAGTTATATGTCTCCCATCTCCAATTGCAATGAAGGATTTCACTTATATAGGGCTGTGAGTCAGGATTGAGTTAGAAGTAGAGATCAACTCTAGTAAGTTACAGGAAAATTAATCTGGAGAATTGGTTATCCAAGTGTTGAGAGTCTATGAAGAGTGAAAGGAAAAAGATAGTTGTTATATAGAGAAATAAAGGGAAAAAAGATATGATATATAAAGATCAAAAGCTGCAAAAGTCATTATGTTGGAATCTATGAGCTTATGCTGCTGCTAAGCTGTTGGAAATTGTTGTGGGTGCTGTTTTATCCACCAGAGAAATTCAGCTCAACCAAGACTGGTGCTAAACAAAGTTTGGCATTATTTTTTTAAAAAGGGCAGATTCAATAGTTGAGTGAATCGAGGAATTTCGTTTTGTATATTTAAAAAGTTGAGATAACTCAGTTTGTGAGCTGTTCTATGAGAACCCAGGAATGATCCTTGGTGTTTCAAGGTCATCATGATACTCTGCAAAACATACAGCACTTGCAAATATTTCAAGGATTGGCAATTAGTCTCAGGATATGTCCAATACCTGAAACAGAATGCCAAAGTAGAAAAATTATATTAGAAATGTCATAACACATGTGAGATACCACCCACCTTCTTATTCTCTACAAAAACAGAATGGAAGAATAGAGATTTTATAAGAGATAAATTTATCACTTAAACTGATGAATGTTTAGAGCCAGTAGAGATTAATATTTAATGTGATATAGTATTTTGCTATAGCCTGATGAAATATGAGACAGCTTACAAAACTATAGAGCTTAAGAGATGGAATGAAACCCATCCATCTAATCTAAACTTTACATATTATGACCCACCAGAAGAAATACATTATCTTGGAGTAAATATGTAAACTTAAAAACAGTTTCATGAAACAATACTTACCCTCACTATCTATTCCACACTATTTAATTTTATAAAAAGAATGCCAATTGTGACCCATTTAATTGATTTCATGCCACTAAAGGGGGTGAAATAGTCCCTTTTAAGTTTAAAAAACACTGAATTCTCACCATATAGTTAAGGAAACTGAGACTCAGTTCAATCAATAACTCTATGAATTTCCTAGTGTTCCTTATGAACACAGTTGTATCATATTGTTTTAAGTCATGAAGTCCTTAAGTAGTGAGGCAATAGTTGAGTTGTATTCAACAGAAAGAAGATTTTTCATTTATATTCTTAGCAAATGTTTCACAGTGATTGCAACTATGTATCTGAACCATGATGCTTCATAGGTTTATCTTATCTCCTCAGTGAACTTAGTAGCTCTTTGAGACAGAACCATTTCCAGTAATTCTTTTTATCTTCTGCAGTAATAACATGATTTGAAGCTGAGAATCCTAGGACTCAATAAATTATATTTAATTGAATAACAGAAAAATAATTATAAAGAAGTTTTAAAATTCATATATCACTGCTGCTGCTGCTGCTGCTAAGTCGCTTCAGTCGTGTGCAACCCCCGAGAGGGCAGCCTACCAGGCTCACCCGTCCCTGGGATCCTCCAGGCAAGAACACTGGAGTGGGTTGCCATTTCCTTCTCCAATTCACGAAAGTGAAAAGTGAAAATGAAGTCGCTCAGTCATGTCCCACTCCTAGCGACCCTATGGACTGCAGCCTACCAGGCTCCTCCGTCCATGGCATTTTCCAGGCAAGAGTACTGGAGTGGGTTGCCATTGCTTTCTCCACATATGTCACTGGATGATAGCTTATAGGTTGTGTCATCTTTCCAAAAATAAAATAGAAATCATAGGGTTTTTTTTTCAGCAACATGGAAAACCCAACATTTCATTTCCGTGTTCAGTATAAACTGTTGGCACAATGACTTGAAATATTTGGGATTTCCAGTGCATTAGTGTTACCAAAAGCTTCTTATAGGTTTATAAGAACAGAATTTGGGAATAGGCAAGCCTTCAGACATTAAGGCCAGCTCACATTGTCGGAGACTGGTAGAATACTGATATACCTTAACCACTTCTTAGTTATCCAAGATTCGTGTTCTGCTAAAGCATTTGGATTCCATGAAGAAAATAAATAAATAGGCTGGTTTTATGTGAAAAGGGAAGAAAACAGTCTCTACAGAGACTTTCAATTCTGCCTTTCTATCAAATAGAATTTTTATGGCTTTGGCATAAATCCTTGAAAAGCTGAGATTTTAATAGAAATGCCAATGTAGTTTTAAATATAGCACCCCTGGGCTGTGCTTATATTACAGGGAAATCCAATGTCCCTCACAGCAACCAAATATTGGAAATCTCAATGGCAGCATTCCATTCAGTGTTTAGCTATTTGAAAACCTCTCTGTTGATAGAAATGTATTTGTCACAATTTAAATTTGTCAAGTATTGAATGATTTAAAATATTGCTATAATCATTTTAGGAATATGTACTTGAAGTTACTACTTATGCAAATAAAAGTTTTAAAATCCATAAATATGGTAAAATGTATTTATTACCAATGAACTATTATTCTTCATATACTGTTCAATTATGTAGTACAAAGAATACTGCACTCTGAAGAGGAAAACATGATTGTTAGAAATACATTTTGCATTCACTGTGTGTGAGATATTGGCAGATTTCTTCATCAACTTATGTTAGTCTTCAGTCAGAAAAATAGAAACCATAATGACATTCTTAAATTATTATTGTGAAAGTCATGTGAGACATGAGTGAGAAATGATTTTTAAGCCTAGAAAGTGGCTTAACAAAGTAAATATTTTTACATATGATTTTTATTTTAAAATATAATTATAGTACATATAAATATTGAAAAATATCATAAAGCTATGAAACATAAAAATTAGAGAGATCACTACTTATTTGAGAAGCATCTGTAAATTCTATAGATATTGCTATTTCTTTATATAATCATACTTTTTTCCATATATATAAATTGCATCTAACTTTTTTATTATCAGCACAGATACCTTTATAAATGATTGTATATACATGTGTGTATATATATGTGTGGATGAATATATACGTATGTATGCACACATATATATACTTTTTTCTTTAAGAAAACACATGAAGTGTATTCATTAAGTCATCTGAGTGAAAATATTTATAGTCGCTTGCCTTCTATAACTTTGTGCCAACTTTTGACCCCATAACTACTTAGTTACAACTTCTGAATATTTATCCTTTAAAAAAATCTTTGGTAATTTGGTCGTTAAAAAATAATATTGTTATTTTAATAAGTATGTATTTTTAACTAAGATAGTTAAATATTTAAAAATATTTACTAGTATTATTTTTAATGTTCTTTCTTCATTTTTCTGTCAGAGAATTTGTTCTTTTTAAAATTAATTTGTATGTATTCTTCATTATTTGCCTGAATCTCAGTTTTCTTATCTGGAACATGGGTAGAATTATAATTCATGGACTTTTCTAATGTGATGATTAACTGAAGTAATATAAGCTAGAGTGTGGAAATAATTATTAATAAAATATCAAAGTTTTATACCTAATAAGAGATAAAAATGTAAGTTTAATTATTATGTTCCACATCCCATGCTGGTTTTGAAATAGATCTCTATAAAACAAATTATGACAATCATTACTATACACTACTTAACAAAAAAACTAATATAATTTTTCTATTCTTCTTTTCTGGAATTGATGCAACCAGTAAGTATTTATTAATCTTTGCATGGTTCTACTCATCTTCCTAAGAGTTGATACTTTGAGGGAACACATGTACTCTTTTACACTAGATATGCATAATTTATGTTCACTTTAATAGTATAAAAAAGTAAGTGAAGTCTCTCAGTCATGTTTGAATCTTTGCGACCCTATGGACTGTAACCCACCAGGCTCTGCTGTCTGTGAGATTCTCCAAGCAAAAATACTGGAGTGGGTTGCCATTTCCTTCTCCAATAGTGTAAAAAAATCTATTATTAAATATTTTTCTGTGGGTAAATATGTAAATTATGATACACCTATACAAGAGAATACTACTTAGCAATAAGAAAAAGCAAACTATTGGGACATTCAGTGAATTGGATAGATCTTGAGGGCACTGTGCTGAGTGAAAAACTCGATCTCTTTAGGTTTCATACTGTATGATTCCACCCATTTTGGAAATCACAAAATTACAGTGATGAGAAGGGGATCAGGGGTGGGTCAAGAGTTAGTATTGTGCAGAAGATGTAACAAAATGTAGTAAGAGGAGCTTTGTTAGAAGTGAAGTAATATTACTGTATCCTGATTGTGGTTTTATGGATCTATACATGTGATAAAGTTGTATAGATTATACACTCACACAGTCAATGACTATAAAACCTAAAGAAATCTAAATAAGGTATGTAGTTTAATTTATAATATCATGCCAATGTCATTTTCCTATTTTTTAAAGTATTGTGGTATAATTGACACAACATTGTGTTAGTTCCAGATGTACGACGTAGTGAGTCCATATTTGTATATGTTGCAAAATGATCAACACAGTAAGTCTAGTTAACATCTATCACTATACATAGTACAAAATGTATTTTTCTTATAATGAGAGCTGTTAAAATTTATTGTCTTAAGAAATTTTCAAATATGTAGTATACTCTCAATGTCCTCACCATGCTGTACATTATATCCCCATGACATTTATTTTATAACTGGGAGTTTATACCTTTTGACCCCTTTCACACATTTTGCCTTCTGCCTCACCTGACTGGCAACTACCGATCTGTTTTCTGTATCTATGAGTTTGTTTTGTTTTGTGTTTTAAATTCCACATGTAAAAAAGATCATATGGTATTTGCCTTTCTCTGTCTGACTTATTTCACTTAGCATGATATCCTCAAATCCACCCTTGCTGTTACAGATGGTGGGATCTCATTATTTTTTATGCCAGAATAATATTCCACTGGTGCTTTCCAAGTAGCTCAGTGGTAATGAATCCACCTTCCAGTGCAGGGGACACAGGAGATGTGGGTTTGATCCTTGCATTGGGAAGATCCTCTGGAGTAGGAAATGGCAAGCCACTCCAGTATTCTTGCTTGGAAAATTCCATGGACAGAGGAACTGGTGGGTTACAATCCAGGGAGATCACAAAGAGTCAGACATGACTGAGCACACACTTATAGTATTCCATTTCTTATATGCCACAATTTCTTTATCCATTTATCCATTGGTAGAGACTTAGGTTGCTTCTACAATTTGGCTATTGTAAATAATGCTGTGATGATCATGGGGAAATATATATATATATATTTGAGTTGGTGTTTTCATTTTTTTCAGATAAATACCCAGAGGTAAAATTGCTGAATCATAGGCTAGTTCTATTTTTAACTTTTTTGAAGAAACTTCATACTGATTTCCACAAGCTGAGTACATCATAAGAAATGCCAGGCTGGATGAAGCACAAGCTGGAATCAAGATTGCCAGGAGAAAAATCAGTAACCTCAGATATGCAGATGACCCCACTCTGATGACAACACCCTTATGGCAGAAAGTGAAGAGGAGCTAAAGAGCCTCTTGATGAAGGTGAAAGAGGGGAGTGAAAAAACTGGCTTAAAACTCCACAATCAGAAAATGGAGATCATGGCATCCGGTCCCATCACTTCATGGCAAATAGATGGGGAAACGATGAAAGAAATTTTCTGGGCTCCAAAATCACTGCAGATGGTGACTACAGTCATGAATTTAAAAGACACTTGCTCCTTGAAAGAAAAGCTATGACAAACCTAAATAGCATGTTAAAAAGCAGAGATTAATTTGCCAAAAAGGTGCATATAGTCAAAGCTAGGATTTTTCCAGTAGTCATGTATGGATGTGAGAGTTGGACCATAACGAAGGCTGAGCCCCAGCCCTGAAGAATTGATGATTTTGAACTGTGCTATTGGAGAACACTCTTGAGAGTCCCTTGGATAAAAGGAGATCAAACCAGTCAATCCTAAAGGAGATCAACTGTGAATATTTATTGGAAGGATGGATGCTGAAGCTCCAATACTTTGGGCATCTGATGCAAAGAGCTGACTCATTAGAAAAGACCCTGATTCTGGCAAAGATTGAATGCAAGAGAAGGGGGAGACAGAGGATGAGATAGTTGGATAGTATCACTGACACAATGGACATGAATTTGAGCAAGCTCTAGGAGATGGTGGGCAGGGAAGCCTGGTATGCTTCAGTCCATGGGTCGCAAAGAGTCAGACACAACTGAGCGACTGAACAACAACAACAACAACAATATACTGTTTTCCACAGTGATTGCACCAATTCCCACTGAGTGCACAAGAGTTCCTTTTTCTTCATATCCTTCCAAACTCTTTATTTCTTGTCATTTAATAATAGCCGTGTGTTTATTTTCTGCAGTTTCTTTCATTAGTGTCTTGGATTTCAGTGTGCAGATCTTCCACTTCCTTGGTCAAATTTGTACCTAGGTATTTTATTTAGTTTCCTGGTTTTAACAGTTGTACTTTCAGTTCAGTTCAGTCGCTCAGTCGTGTCCGACTCTTTGTGACCCCATGAGTCGCAGCACGCCAGGCCTCCCTGTCCATCACCAACTCCCAGAGTTCACTGACTCACATCCATCGAGTCAGTGATGCCATCCAGCCATCTCATCCTCTGTTTGGTTATGTAAAATTTTATCTTTAGGGACAGCTGAGTGAAGGATGCTTGAGAATGGTCTGCACTATTTTTGCAACATTCTTGTAAATATTTTTTTTTAGTTAGTAATTGAATAATTTATAGCCATTGTTCCATGCACTTGTACAGCCTTCAAGAGTACAATAACTGATGTTGACTGATTTGTACTTAATTCCAAAGACAAGAACCTTGAATAAATTTTCACCACTCTATCTCCAACACTTAGGAAATTTCCTGGAGCAGAGAAGGTACTCAGTACATGCTTGCTAATAAATAAATTGATACAAAATTTTATCAAGTAGGTGTATCTGAAATAAGTAAGCTATTTGCATATAATTGGAATTTTAGATTATTTCTAACATCTGCCAATGTAAATGTTACCATACAAAGAGCATATTTATTTATATAATTGATCTCCCACTCCTTATGAATTTTATATATATGTTTTAAGAATCAGTTCTCAAGAATGAGATGACTGGGTTTAAAATATGTAGCTTTTTTGGAGCTTACAATTTGGCTTATCGATTTACTTTCTTAAATATCATAATTACTGTAATTATGTTACTGAAACTGCTTCATTTCTCACTCCATCTTAAAAGCACTCTATACCTGAGTCTCTTATACCTTATATCTGCTACTCAGCTATTTACTCAATTCCTTACCCAAACGTGAATTTCATTTTAACGTTATGATATTATACTTTATGATAAAAGGCATATGAGAAGCTTTAGCCTGAAGATTACATGGCTGTATTTGTGTTTACGTCTGTATGTGTTAGTTGCTCAGCTGTGTCTGACTCTTTGAGACCCCATGGATTGTAGCCCACCAGGCTCCTTTTTCCATTGAATTCTCCAGGAAAAAATACTGGAGTGGGTAGCCATTCCCTTCTCCAGGGGGTCTTCCCAACTCACGGATTGAACATACATCTCTTGCATCTACTGCATTACAGGCAGATTCTTTACCGTCTAAGTCGTGAGTGAAGCCCCATATCACATATGGGTCAAGAATTAGACAGATAACAGTAAATTACCTCTATGAAATGAACTTTAGGAATGTTTCAGTTGAGTTGTATGTTAAACAATTTACTTTCTCTGTTTATTTCAGTGTTGTCAAAACTGACAAATTCGTATTTAAAATACTAAGTCTTGATGATGAATTCTTATAGTGATATTAATTAAAATGTAGAGGCATTGTATTTTTTAGATAATTTACTGTCAACAAAATTAGGAAAATTTTATTATTTTCAATATTTTCTCATTTTTCTACATTGCTTCTTTTCTTAAATTAGATTTTTATAGCATTTATTGTATCCCTTTTGCCAAAAAAGTTGCTGTGTAAATCATTGCCTTAACATTTTTGACAATTTTAGAAGGAAACCAGTGTGTATTTGAAAATTTCAATTTTAAAAGCACCTTATAATTTTCTTTTTTTTTTTAATTTTATTTTTAAACTTTACATAATTGTATTAGTTTTGCCAAATATCAAAATGAATCCACCACAGGTATACATGTGTTCCCCAATTAAAATCATTCTTAATTGAATATGATTTTTATCTGAATTAAAGAATCCTTAATTACTGAGACCTTATTAATTTTAGAAGTAAAGTTTACTGGAAATTATTTTTAACTTTTTGAGTCATGACTCTGCAGTACCTAAGGTGACCCCTTGTGGTCAGGACATTTCAATTGTAGTTTAAAGTGATAGATGTGCACACCACAGTGAATTTCCTAGTAACACATATTAATCTAGAAAACATTTATGAGTTAAAGTTGATTCATTTTCCATTAACATTGTGTAAGAATTTACTTTTAGAAAAATTAATCATTACTTCATTTTAATGGGACTTTGTGAAAAATAAATTGAAAATGTGTTTAGTTCCTTTTATAGTCTATGGAGGAGCCACCATTTCTCATCTATGTTAGAAAAATTTAAAGAACAGTTGACTGGACAGCAATCATGTAATGGTTGAAAATTAAGCTCCTTAATTTATAGCACCAGATTTTGTGGCAGTCTATCCAGGCAGGATATATTTATTCAATAATGATAATATGCCTCAAATGAGTTTACTAACTATAACCACAAATATGCACAATATTTAATATTATAAAACAAGTCTAAAATGAACAGATTACTGTGGGAAATCATGATAATTTTCTGCTTTTTCTTAGCAAAGCAGTGATTATTAGTCTGTTAATTAATGAATTATCTCCATTGGTTAGCACAGATAATTTCTTGCCACATACTGTTTTTCTAATTCTGATGATTGGTCTCTCAAAGTATGCATTATTAACTGAAAGAAATACTGAAAGTAGGATGGATGGATAAACTTAATCAGTATTAATTAAAATAGTGTCCAAAACTTCTTCTATTTGATGACATCATATTAGTTAGTTTTCTGCATGTGAAATGAGATGTTAATGAAATCTTAAGAGGATGACAGTATTGTTTCAAAACAATGCAACTAGATACGTAAATACATTACCAATAAGAAAGGTTTTGTTAAATTGATAGTGTGTTCCTTACCAGCTTTTTCTCCTCCAAAATGAACAAAAAACAGAACCTAAAGATCTAAATCATTTAGTTGCTTTTGCATTAAACTTTAATGCAAATGAGAACCTACATATCTCATTGCCATGTTATATTTACTTCTGTTTAAGATAAGTTGTTTTATATTTTTTGATAACTGAGTTTATAAATATTTTAAATTGTTCTTGCCTTATGCAAAATATGAAAAATACTGTTATAATCTGACTACCTTAGAAAGAGATTATGAGGAAGGTTGATGAGGCACTTAGAAGGAATTCTCAGCTTCTTGCAAGAGGGAAAAAGCCTCACAATTATACATTTTGGCACCATAAGAATAGGTGAACATTAAATGTGGCATCAAAGATGTGATGCTGTTAAGATACTATAGTATTCATAAATGGGTGCCGAATTTTTTCAAAGGATTTTTCTGCATCTGTTGAGATTATCATATGGTTTTTAATCTTTCAATTTGTTGCTGTGGTGCATCATATTGATTGGTTTCCATATACTGAAGAATCCTTGTATCCCTGGAATAAACCCAACTTGATCATGGTGTTTGAGCTTTTTGATGTGTTGCTGAATTCTGTTTGCTAAAAATTTTGATGAGGATTTTTGCATCCATGTTCATCAGTGATATTGACCTGTAGTTTTCTTTTTTTGTGTTGTCTTTGTTTGGTTTTGGTATCAGGGTGATGGTGGCCTCATAGAATGGATTTGGAAGTTTTCCTTCCTCTGCAATTTTTTGAAAGAGTTTTAGAAGTATAGGCATTAGCTCTTCTTATAAATGTATAATAAAATTCTCCTGTGAAGCCATCTGGTCCTGGGCTTTTATTTTTGGGGAGATTTTTGATCACAGGTTCAATTTCAGTGCTTGTAATTGGGTTGTTCATAATTTCCATTTCTTCCTGGTTTAGTCTTGGAAGATTGAACTTTTCTAAGAATCTGTCCATTTCTTCCAAGTTATCTATTTCATTGCCATATAGTTGTTGTTCATAATATTCTCTTATAATCCTTTGTATTTCTGCATTGTCTATTGTAACCTTTCTTTTTTCATTTCTAATTTTTTTGATTTGATTCTTCACTTTTTTTCTTGAAGAATCTGGAAAGGTTTTGCCAATTTTGTTTATCTTCTCAAAGAACCAGCTTTTAGCCTTATTAATCTTTACTACTGTTTCTTTCATTTCTTTTTCATTTACTTCTGCTCAGATCATTATGATTTCTTTCATTCTACTAATTTTTTTTTGTTGTTATTCTTTTTCCAGGTACTTTAGGTGTAAAGTTAGGTTGTCTATTTGATGTTTTTCTTGTTTCTTGAGGAAGGACTGTATTGCTATAAACTTCCCTCTTAGGGCTGTTTTACTACATCCCACAGGTTTTGAGTTGTCATGTTTTCATTGTCATTTGTTTTTAGAATTTTTTTTTATTTCTCTTTTGATTTCTTCAGTCACCTGTTGGTTATTTAGAAATGCGTTGTTTAATCTCCATGTGTTTGTGTTTCTTATAGATTTTGCCTTATAATTGATATCTAGTCTCATAGTGTTGTGGTTGGAGAAGATGCTTGATATGATTTCAAATTTCTTAAATTTATTGATGTTTGATTTGTGACCAAGGAGGTGGTCTATCCTGGAGAAGGTTCCATGTGCGCTTGAGAAGAAGGTGTATTCTTCTGCATTTGGATGGAATGTCCTGAAGATGTCAATGAGATCCATCTCATCTAATTTATCATTTAAGACTTGTGTTTCCTTATTAATTTTCTGTTTTGATGATCTGTCCACTGTTGTGAGTGGGATGTTAAAAGTCTCCTACTGTTATTGTGTTACTGTCAATTTTTCCTTTTATGTCTGTTAGAGTTTGTCTTACGTATTGAAGTGCTTCCAGGTTGGGTGAATAGATATTTTCAATTGTTATGTCTTCCTCTGGATTTATCCCTTGATCATTATGTAGTGTCCTTCCTTATCTCTTGTAATCTTCTTTATTTTAAGGTCTGTTTTGTCTGATATGAGGATTTCTACTCCAGCTTTCTTTTGCTTTCCATTTGCATGGAATATATTTTTCTATCCTCTCACTTCTAGTCTATATGTGTCTTTAGGTCTGAAGTGGGTTTCTTATAGACAGCGTATATATGGGTTTGTTTTTGTATCCATTCGGTCTGTGTCTTTTGGTTAGAATATTTAATCCATTTACATTTAAAGTAATTATTGATATATATGTTCCTATTGCCATTTTCTAATTGTTTAGCATTGATTTGTAGATCTTTTTTCTTCTGTTGTATTTCTTGACTATATAAGTCCATTAAACATTTTTTTGTAAAGCTGGTTTGGTGGTACTGAATTCTCTTAACTTTTGCTTGTCTGAAAAGCTTTTTATTTCTCCATCAATTTTGAATGAGATCCTTGCTGGGTACAGTAATTGTGGCTGTAGATTTTTCCCTTTCAGTACTTTAATTATATCCTGCCATTCCATTCTGGCCTACAGAGTTTTTGCTGAAAGATAAACTGTTAAGTGTATGGGTTTCCCTTGTATGTTAATTGTTGCTTCTCCCTTGCTATTTTTAATTTTTTTGTATTTAGTCTTTGTTAGTTTGATTAGTATGTGTCATAAAACACTTCAAAAACTGGGCATAGAAGGAACCTACTTCAACATAGTAAAGGCCATATATTATGAGCCTACAGCAAACATTATATCAGCAATAAAACAAGGGTTCCAATTTTGCCACTATTCAAAATAGTTCTGGAAGTCCTAGCTACAGCAATCAGAGAAGAACAAGAAATAAAAGAAATCCAGATCAGAAAAGAAGAAATAAAGGTCTTGCTGTTTGCAGATGATACGATATTGTACATAGAAAACCCTAAAGACAGTATCGGAAAATTACTAGAGCTAATCAGTGAATTTAGCAAAGTTGTAGGATACAAAATCAATACACAGAAATCACTTGCATTTTCCATATACTATAATGAAAAATCAAAAAATGAAATTAAGGAATTAATCCCACTCACCATTGCAACAAAAATAATTAAATATCTAGGAATAAACTTACCTAAGGGGACAAAAGAACTGTACACAGAAAACTATAAGACACTAATGAAAGAAATCAAAGATGGCATAAACGGATGGAAAAATATTCCATGTTCCTGGGTAGCAAGAATGTGAAAATGACTATACTACCAAATGCAATCTACAGATTTAATGTGATCCCTATCAAATTACCAATGGTGTTTTTCACAGAACTAGAACAAAAAAATTCATATGGAAATACAAAAGACACTGAATAGCCAAAGCAGTCTTGAGAAAGAAGAATGGAGCTGGAGGAATCAACCTTCCTGACTTCAGATTATACTACAAAGCTATAGTCACCAAGACAGTATGGTACTGGCACAATACAGACCAGTGGAACAAGATGGAAAGCCCAGAAATAAACCCATGCACCTATGGCTACCTTACTTTTGACAAAGGAGGCAAGAATATCCAATGGGGCAAAGACAGCCTCTTCAATAAATGGTGCTTGGAAAAGTGGACAGCTACATGTAAAATAATGAAATTGGAACACTTCCTAATACCATACACAAAGATAAACTCAAAATGGATTAAAGACCTAAATGTAAGACCAGAAAATATAAAACTCTTAGAAGGAAAGCATAGGCAGAGCATTTTATGACATAAATCAAAGCAAGAGCTCTATGACCCACCTCCTAGGTTAATGGAAATAAAAACAAAAGTAAACAAGTGGGACCAGATTAAACCTCAAAGCTTTTGCACAGCAAAGGAAACTATAATCAAGGTGAAAAGACAACCCTCAGAATGGGAGAAAATAACAGCAAATAAAACAACTGACAAAGAATTAATTTCCAAGATATACAAGCAGCTCATACAACTCAGTGCCAAAACCCAAACAATCCAATCAAAAAGTGGGGAAAAGACCTAAACAGACATTTCTTCAAAGAAGACATACAGATGTCTAACAAACACATGAAAAGATGCTCAACATTGCTCATTATTAGAGAAATGCAAATCTTAAGCTACAAAGAGATATCACCTCACACTGGTCAGAATGGCCCTCATCAAAAAGTCTAGAAACATTAAGTTCTGAAGAGGGTGTGCAGAAAAGGGAATGCTCTTGCACTGTTGGTGGGAATGTAAATTGATGCAGCCACTATGGAAGGCAGTATGGAGATTCCTTTAAAAAACTAGGAATAAAACCACCATATGACCCAGCAATCCCACTCCTAGTCTTTACCCTGAGCAAACCAAAATTGAAAGAGACACATGTATCCCATTGTTCATTGCACCACCATTTACAATAGATAGAACATGGGAACAATGTAGATGTCCATCAACAGATGAATGGATAAAGAAAATGTGGTACATATACACAACGGAATATTATTCAGCCATAAAAAGGAACACATTTAAGTCAGTTGTAATGAAGTGGATGAACCCAGAACCTATTACACAGAGTGAAGTGTCTCAGAAAGAGAAAGAGAAATACCATCATATAACACATACATACAGAATCAAGAAAAACGGTCCTGAGGAATTTATTTGCAGGGCAGCAATGGAGAAACAGACATCCAAAATAGAATTATGGACATGGGGAGAGGAGAGGAGAGGGTAAGATATATGGAAGGAGTAACATAGAAACTTACACTACCATGTGTAAAGTGGATAGCCAACGGGAATTTGCTGTATGGCTTGGGGAACCAGAACAGGGGCTCTGGTCAGCCTGGAGGGGTGGGATGGGAAGGGAGGTTGGAGGGAGGTTCAAGAGGGAAGGGATATGTGCATACCTATGGCTGATTCATGTTGAAGTTTGACAGAGGATGGCAGGATTCTGTGGAGCAATTGTCCTTCAATAGAAAATAAAAAAATTTAAAAAAAGATACTGTAATATTCAACTCTGTGTATTCTGATTTAAATATTTTCATGTATTGCTCATAAGAATTCCACAACATTTAACAAATGTTTCCAGTCACTGCACTCTAGTGGACTACAAGCTAGTCTCCCAATTTATATGCAGATTGGTGGCACAATGTTTTGTTTTTATGAATATATACACACATACACACACACACACATTTTTATTGTTGTTTTTCAGTCGCTAAGTCTTGTCTGACTCTATGTGATTCCATGTACTGCAGCATGCCTGGTTCCTCTCTCCCCCACTGTCTCCCGGAGTTTGCACAAATTCAGGTTCATGGAGTCATGATGCTCTTTCACTATCTCATCCTCTGCCTCTCCATTCTCCTTTTGCCTTCAACCTTCCCCAGTTCAGTTCAATTCAGTCACTCAGTTGTGTCTGACTCTTTGCAACTCCATGGACTGCAGCATACATGGCCTCCCTGTCCATCACCAACTCCAAGAGTTTACTCAAACCCATGTCCATTGAGTGGGTGATGCCATCCAGCCATCTCATCCTCTGTCATCCTCTTCTTCTCCTACCTTCAATCTTTCCCAGAATCAGGGTCTTTTCTAGTAAGTCAGTTCTTCTCATCAGGTGGCCAAAGTATTGGAGTTTCAGCTTCAACATCAGGGCTTCCAATGAAAATTCAGGACTGATTTCCTTTAGGATGGACCGGTTGGATCTCCTCACAGTCCAGGGGACTCTAGAGAACCTTCTCCAACACCACAGTTCAAAGGCATCAATTCTTTGGCACTCAGCTTTCTTTCTAGTCCAACTCCCACATCCATACATGACTACTGGAAAAACTGTTCCTTTGACTAGACTGACCATTGTTTGCAAAGTAATGTCTCTGATTTTTAATATACTGTCTAGGTTTGCCAAAGCTTTTCTTCCAAGGAGCAAGCGTCTTTTAATTTCATGGCTGCAGTCACCATCTGCAGTGATTTTGGAGCCCCCCAAAATAAAGTCTGTCACTGTTTTCACTCTTTCCCATCTATTTGCCATGAAGTGATTGTACCAAATGCCATGATCTAGTTTTTGGAATGTTGAGTTTGAAGTCAACTTTTTCACTCTCCTCTTTCACTTTCATCAAGAAGCTCTTTAGTTCTTCGTTTTCTGCCATAAGGGTGATGTCATCAACATGTCTGTGGTTACTGGTATTTCTCCAGCAATCTTGATTCCAGCTTGTACTTCATCCAGCCCAGTGTTTCTCATGATGTACTCTGCATATAAGTTAAATAAGCAGGGTGACAATATAAAGCCTTGACGTACTCCTTTCCTTATTTGGAACGAGTCTGTTGTTCCATGTCCAGTTCGAACTGTTGCTTCCTGACCTGCATTCAGATTTCTCAAGAGGCAGGTCAGGTGGTCTGGTATTCCCATCTCTTTAAGAATTTTCCAGAGTTTGTTGTGGTCCATACAGTGAAAGGCTTTGGCATAGTCAAATAAGCAGAAGTAGAAGTTTTTTCTGGAACTTTCTTGCTTGTTTGATGATCCAACAGATGTTGCTAATTTGATCTCTGGTTCCTCTGCCTTTTCTAAATCTAGCTTGAACAAATGGAAGTTCACAGTTAATGTACTGTTGAAGCCTGGCTTGGAGAATTTTAAGCATTACTTTACTAGTGTGTGAGATAAGTGCAATTGTGCAGTAGTTTGAGCATTCTTTGGAATTGTCTTTCTTTGGGACTGCAATGAAAACTGACCTTTTCCAGTGCTGGCATATTGAGTGCAGCACTTTCACAGCATCATCTTTTAGTATTTGAAGTAGCTCAACTGGAATTCCATCACCTCACACTAACTTTGTTCATAGTGATGCTTCCTAAGGCCCACTTGAATTGCATTCCAGGATATCTGGCTCTAGGTGAGTGATCACATCATCGTGATTATCTTGGTTGTGAAGATCTTTTTGTACAGTTCTTCTGTGTATTCTTGCCATCTCTTCTTAATATCTTCTGCTTCTGTTAGGTCCGTACCATTTTTGTCCTTTTTATACCCGTCTTTGCATGAAATGTTCTTTCCCAGTATCTGGGCCTTTTCCAAAGAGTCAGCTCTTTGTACCAGGTCGCCAAAGTATTGGAGCTTCAGCATCAGTCCTTCCAATGAATATACAGGGTTGATTTCCATTTGCCTTGACTGGTTTCATCTCCTTGCAGTTCATGGGACTCTCAAGAGTCTTCTCCAGCACCACCACAGTTCAAGAGCATCAATTCTTTAGCACTCAACCTTCTTTATTGTCCAACTTTTGTATCCATACATGACTACTGGAGAAATCATCTTTTTTACTATAAGGATCATTGTTGGCAAAGTCCTGATGTCTCTGCTTTGTAATATGCTAAGTTTCTAATATCTTTCCTTTAAAGGAGCAGCCATCTTTTAATATCATGGTTTCATTCACTGTCCACAGTGATTTTGGAGCCCAAGAAAAGAAAATCTGTCACTACTTCCACTCTATCCCCCTCTATTCGCCATGAAGTGATGGAACCAAATGCCACACACATTCTCTCTCTTTTTTTTATTGTTGAATTTCAATCCAGCTTTTTCACTCTCATCTTTCACATTTATCAAGAGGCTCTTTGCTTCTTCTTCACTTCTGCCATTAGAGTGATATCATTTATGTATCTGAGGTTGTTGATATTTTTCCTGGCAGTCATGATTCCAGCTTGTGATTCATCCAAGCTGGCATTTCATATGATGTGCTCTGGTTATAAGTTAAATAAGTAGAGTGACAATATACAGCCTTGTATTCCTCTCACAATTTGAAACCCGTCATTTGTTTCATGTCCAGTTCTAACTGTTGCTTCTTGACCCACAGAAATTTAAAAAGACAGGTAAGGTGGTTTGGTACTTTCATCTCTTTAAGAATTTTCAACAGTTTTTTGTGATCCACACAATCAAAAGCTTTAGTGTAGTCAATGAAGCAGATGTTTTTCTGAAATTCCTTTGCTTACTGCATGATCCAACAGATGTTGGCAATTTGATTTCTAGTTCCTCTGCCTTTTCTAAATCCAGCTTGTACATCTGGAAGTTCTGCTGAAGCCTAGTTTGAAAGACTTTGAGCATTACCTTGCTAGCATGTGAATGTATACAGTATGCAATTGCACAGTAGTTTGAACATTCCTTAGC
Source organism: Bos indicus x Bos taurus (assembly GCF_003369695.1). Classification (NCBI taxonomy): domain Eukaryota; kingdom Metazoa; phylum Chordata; class Mammalia; order Artiodactyla; family Bovidae; genus Bos; species Bos indicus x Bos taurus. Next base: position 53,841,478 of record NC_040077.1, read on the forward strand.
GTTACCCTTCTTTGGGATTGAAATGAAAACTGCCTGTTTCCAGTCCAGTGGCCAATGCTGAGATTTCCCAATTTGCTGATGTAATGAACGCAGCACTTTAATAGCATTATCTTTTAGGATTTTAAATAGCTCAGCTTGAATTCCATCTCGTCTACCAGCTTTGTTCATGGTAATGCTTCCAAAGGCCCACTTGACTACACATTCCAGGATGTCTGGTTCTTGGTGGGTGACTCCATCATGGGTATCATTAAGGGATCATTAAGACCTTTCTTGTATAATTCTCCTATGTATTCTTGCCATCTCTTCCTAATCTCCTCTATGCCCTTTACGCCCTTGTTTCTGTCCTTTATCACACCCATCCTTGCATGGAATTGTTAGGTAGTTAGAATAGGAAACAGGTGTCTAAAATGGTGGTGGCTAAAAGACAAGGAAGGGAAAAGCCCGTGAAAATAGAACAAAAGAAGGTCCGAGGTCCGGAGTGAGGACCTCAGGTGGGACAAAGAGCACTCCTGGCTAGCCCAATTTACATAGGGCAGGCCTGGGAGAGAAAAAACATATAAAAAGAGGAGCCAAAGGGCCAGGTCTCTCTCTCCTGTGCGCACGTGCTCTCTGTCTCTCTTTCTCTGTCTCTCTCTCTCTTTGCATCTTTTGGGTCGGCATGCCCTCACACCTTGAGGATGTATTTTCCTTTATTTTCTAGATAAAATTGATCTGTTTGAGAGCTATAACATGGCCTGTCCAAGAGCTGTGACGCACCGAGGGCTTTAACGTCAGTTGCTTCAAATTTGTGTTGAGGTGAGACAGAAACGAGGAGATTACACTCGCCTGACATCTATCCTACTTTAGGTACTACATTCCCTTCATAGCTCCAGTGTTCTTTAAGAGATGTCTAATCTTTCCCTTTTCTTCTCTTTCTTTGTGTTGTTCATTTAAGAAGGCCTCCATTTCATCTCTTCTTGGGATTCTCTGGAACTCTCCATTCAATTGGGTCTTTCCCTTTCTCCCTTGCCTCTCACTTCTCTTTTTCCTCAGCTATTTGCAAAGCCTCCTCAGACAACAGCTTTGCTTTCTTGCATTTTCTTTTTCTTTGGGATGGTTTGGGTCACTGTGTCCTGTACAATGTTATGAATCCCTGTCCACAGTTCTTCAGGCACTCTTGTCTACCAGATCTTATCCCTTGTATCTATTTGTCACCTCCACTGTGTAATCATAAGGGATTTGATTTAGGTCGTACCTGAATGGCCTAGTGGTTTCCCCTGTTTTCTTCAATTTAAGTCTGAATTTTGCAATAAAGAGCTCATGATTTGAGCCACAGTCAGCACCAGGTCTTCTTGTTGCTGACTCGTAGAGCTTCTCCATCTTCAGTTGCAAAGAACATATTCAATCTGATTTTATTAGTGACCATCTGGTAATGTCCATGTGTAGATATACATACCCACACATATGCATACACATGCACACACACACACACACACACACACCCATCAACTTTAAAAGTTAATGCCTATTCAGAATAAATTAATTATTTTCTTTTTTTGAGATGTAAGTGAATGGTATGGCTAGGGCTGGCCTGCCTATGTGTATTCAGTTAGCTCATATTTTCCCTCAAAATTACATTCCAGTAATGGTAAGTCAGATTTTATTACTAACAATATATTTTCCAATGAATTTCTTTTCTGCTGAATATTGAAAAAATTTTAGATTGCACTTATATATTCTACTACCTCCACATCTGGTTCTAGTCTGTTGTTTCTTGCTCTGTTCACCCATTGGACATTACTGCTTGGCTTTTCTTCAAGACCATGGTATTTGGTGTTCCTCTGCCCTGAATACTTTTATTTTCAACCCAGTGCCTCAGGAGGCTGGCTCCTCATCATTTCAGGTCTCTGTTTAGAAGTCATATTTAATAGAGGCTGTCTTTGGCCAGCGTATCTAAATGATGTCCCTGTCATTCAGTAATTTATTATTTATGAACTTATTTTTCTGTTCTAATAAGCACTGGTATTATTTGCATTATTTGGTTGTTGATTTTTAAATTGTTAATTCTCCTTCTTTGATCTTTTAATATTAAAATATTACCTTTATGAGAGACAGTGTTTTACTCATCAGGACTGTTTTCCTCACCCATCTGTTCTCCACATACAGAATAGTCCCTGGTGTTGGGAACACGTGATGAACATTTACAGAACAAACAAATGAGTATGTTGTCTCTGAATGTGTTTTTCTCTCTTGCTCTGTCTCTCAAGCACAGGCATCAACTTTCCCTTAATCTCCCACTGAGGGCACTGGAAATTAATATATATCAGAAAAGAAACAGTATTCAAGGAGTAATTTATAACTGGTACTGGACAGGTCAGCTCAAAGGTACCATCTAAACTAAACTTGGAGAAGGAAATGGCTACCAACTCCAGTATTCTTGCCTGGAAAATCCAATGGACAGAGGAGCCTGGTGGACTACCGTCCATGGGGTCACAAAGAGTTGGCCATGACTGGAGAGACTTAGCAAACATGCAAACCTAAACTTACCATTAAGACATTTCTAACAGGATGGGTCCTGTTTAGCAGCCTGTCTCTATCTGTGTGGTAGTGGCCAATTTCCATCCCTTCTAATTCCTCTGTTAACCACATGCTTAAAGAAGTGTTCTTGAACTTGACTGCTCTACTACCAACAGAAGGATAGAAAATGTCTTTCTTTTCTTCTAATCTGAGACCTACCAGATTCATTTTCTGTCTCTAGTTTGACCTTTTCACAGGATGGTTGTCATGAGCATTTCTACTTACTTTAGGAAAACTCTATCTCCAACCACAGAGGTGCAGTCTGGAGCATTGTCTTCAAAAGAACAAGTTTATTTGAATACAACAGTATTCAAACCCTTTATCAGCCCCTTTCCTGACAATTTCTTGTCCTAAATAATAATACTGTGGGGCATCAGCAGTCCAGTTCAATAGTCCAATGATTATCTAAGCCTGATTTATTTCCACTGTAGAGTTCCTTTTCTAGCTCAAGTTAATTGGGCTTTCCCATCTTTCTTTAAGTCCTTAGAGGTCATAATTGCTTAAGTCTTGTGGTCATTGTTTCCACAAGAATTTCCCCCAAGGGCTTGCTGTAATTTTCAGAGACAGCACATTCTAAATCCATACTTGGGAAAAAAAATAAAAAACCTGCTCTAAGGGGAGCACAATCTGCAGATATGCAACTCTACTTGAAGCATAGCCATCCTGTTTATATTATCTAACAGAACAATTGCATCCCTTAGAGTTACATCTTTGCTTTACGTCTTCAAAATTAAAAAGCACATTTTTAGTTCATGGTTTTCCTGGAACAATAAAACAGCCTCCATGAAAGTAGAATACAAGTTTCTAACAATTTGAATGCAGAAAATATCCTGACTGCTTTAAAAGAGCAGATTTGAGGTTTGTTGAGTTTAGTTTGTATTTATTCGTTTCACCATGCCCTCAACTTTGCTTATGTCAGCATTAGATTTCAAAGCTATTAGCATGAAATTCACATCTAGGCCTGAATCAGCATTTCTAGCATGCCCATCTTCTACAGAGATCTCTATGAATAAAAAAATCTATTTATGCCCTTGTGTGCTTGCTAATGGCACCCCACTCAGTACTCTTGCCTGGAAAATCCCATGGACAGAGGAGCCTGGTAGGCTGCAGTCCATGGGATCGCTAAGAGTCGGACATGACTGAGCGACTTCGCTTTCACTTTTCACTTTCATGCATTGGAGAAGGAAATGGCAACCCACTCCAGTGTTCTTGCCTGGAGAATCCCAGGGACGGGGGAGCCTGGTGGGCTGCCGTCTATGGGGTTGCACAGAGTCGGACGCGACTGAAGCGACTTAGCAGCATCAGTGCTTGCTAAGTTGCTTAAGTCATGGCCGACTCTTTACCACCCTATGGACTGTAGCCCACCAGAGTCCTCTGTCCATGGGATTATCCAGGCAAGAATACTGGACCGGATTGCTATACCCTCCTCCAGGGGATCTTCCCAACCCAGGGCTTAAACCCACATCTCTTATGTCTCCTGTATTGGCAGGAGGGTTCTTTACCACTAGCACGACCTGGGAAGCCCACTTTTTAGGTATCATTCCTTTTCTTTCTCCTGACCTGTTCTTATGTTGCAATTAGCTAGCTATATCACCTGGGGAAAGAATTTGGGAAGATTGTTTAGAGATTTTCATGCCAAAGTAAGATTTTTAAGTGGAATCCAGGTCTAGGCAAGACTGCTGAGTTTAATTTTTCACAAAAACTAGTATTTGTCTTACTGTTCTTCAGTAGGAGAGACTGCTTCACAGGTTTAGCTTTAGTTGCCTTTTTCCAAATTGATAAATTCATGACGTTTGAAAGAGTGACAGAGGGCTTATGGTTTTCTCATGTCAGGAAAAAAAGTCCATTTTTTGCATATCAAAAGGATTTTGGAAACTGGTTGTCTATGGTGAAGAATTTATGCAAATGATCAAGAGTTCTGCTTGTATTAATAATTCCTGATAAATTTCAGTTTCTCTAAAAGAAATTCAAATGTTTCCTCACTTGTAAACTATGAGGAAACTCCCCTCTGGGGCATATAGAGTTGTTATTGCTGGACTAGATATAATTTGGAGGCTAACATGAAGGAAGGTTAAGAATGTCTTTTCCTTAAGCTTTTAATGATAAAGGCCAAACACTTGAAGTTCTAGTTTCCTAACCTTTAAGACCAAAGCTCTTGAGAGAGAAGACCCCATGTTAATGGCTTAATGGAGACTTTTGACAAAGGGAATTCATTTTAGTAGCACTTTAATGAAGTGAGAACTTGGCAAAAGAAACTTAGGCTGACATGTCAAAGGTTGAAGTGGTAATGGACTTAGATGTCTCTTGAATTATTGGGACTTCAGTTTGGATGATTTAATAAAAGATACACTTAAGGCCATTATGGATAGAGCACTCAAAGTTGTCATTATCTCAATCCTCTCAACTCTACTACTGTAGAACTTCTTGAAAATGTTAGTTCCTCTCACCTCATTGTTCATGCCTGAATAATTACATAGACTATTATTATTTTAGGTGCCAAATTAGCATCCCTCATATCACTGTTCTCTGCCATAGTCCATCTTCCAAGTTTTACAGAGTCATTTTTCTAAAACAGAGACACTTAAAATCATATATACTTGATGAGAATGTAAATTGCTTCTACCTTAATGGGCAGCTTTGTGGCAATATCAATCAAAACTTAAAATTCACATATCACTTAACTGAGCAATTTCACTTTTAGGAATTTATCTTATAGCTGTATTCAACCATGCAATTGTTGAATGTGTAAGAATATATGTTGCAGTATATCAATGATAGAAAAGAATTTGGAAGAGCTGAATATCCATCAGCAAAGAACTAGTTAAATGAATTATATTATTTTAATATGATAGAATTTAAGTAGCCATTAAAATAAATGAAACAGACTTGTATGTATAAAAATGCACTAGATTTATTTATTTGGGGGGATAAAGTGTAGAATAGTGTGTGTGGGAAAATATATAGAAAGAGTAGAAGGATAAACAAGAAAATGTTCACAGCAGTTATTTCCTCAGGGGAATCTAGGAGGAAAAACTAGAATGAAGGTCACTGTAAACATTTTGTTTGCTTAGAAATTGAGCTTTGTGCTTTAATGCTCATTAACACAAAGGTCCGTCTAGTCAAGGCTATGGTTTTTCCTGTGGTCATGTATGGATGTGAGAGTTGGACTGTGAAGAAGGCTGAGCACTGAAGAATTGATGCTTTTGAACTGTGGTGTTGGAGAAGACTCTTGAGAGTCCCTTGGACTGCAAGGAGATCCAACCAGTCCATTCTGAAGGAGATCAGCCCTGGGATTTCTTTGGAGGGAATGATGCTGAAGCTGAAACTCCAGTACTTTGGCCACCTCATGCGAAGAGCTGACTCACTGGAAAAGACTCTAATGCTGGGAGGGATTGGGGGCAGGAGGAGAAGGGGACGACAGAGGATGAGATGGCTGGATGGCATCACTGACTCGATGGATATGAGCCTGAGTGAACTCTGGGAGTTGGTGATGGACAGGGAGGCCTGGTGTGCTGTGACTCATGGGGTCGCAAAGAGTCGGACACGACTGAGCGACTGAACGGAACGGAACTGAACTGAACACAAAATTTATTTTTAAATATTATATTATAATAAATTATACATAATATAACATAATTCCATATAGCTGTGATGTCACCTGATACTAAAATTTATATATATATAGTAATATCATAATTTAATATCATAAAAGCTATATGTATTTTTCTATCTATCCCTCTAGTCATCATGGTCTGTAGGAATACTTACATTGCCAATTATAATTAAAATAATACTTCCAAATTTCCACCAACAGAGCTTTCTTAGTTTCCTACTGGTTATAGAGGTAGGGAGTTTGGTGTGGTATTCATTATTAATTAGTTCTGTGTTACTCTGAAGATTTGCTTTGAGTGAAACTTCTTTAGCAAAATAATCTCTGCGTGGAGCAGTTTTATGATGTGTGTGTGTGCTCAGTTGCTCAGTTCTGTCTGACTCTTTGAGACCCCATGGACTGTAGCATGCCAGGCTCCTCTGTCCGTTAGATTTCCCAGACAAGAATACTGTAGTTAGTTGTCATTTCCTATTCCAGGGGATCTTCCAGACCCAAGCATTGAACCCACATCTCTTGTGTCTCCTGCATTGGCAGGTGGATTCTTTACTACTGCAGCTGCTGGGAAGCCCCATTATATGATGTAGCTTTACAATTAATTTATTGTAGTATAATGCTGCTGCTGCTGCTGCTAAGTCACTTCACTCGTGGCCGACTCTGTGACCCCATAGTATAATAAACACACAGAAAATCACCCAAATAATAAGTACACAACCAAATAAATAAATATTGCATTGCTACCAACTTCATTTAGCCACCACCACACACACAAAAAGATAGAATTGCATAACCAGACTAAAGAAGGTCACATTGTCCTACTTCCTAGTCATTACAGTGTTGAAAGGAAACTATCTTCCCTGACTCCTAATAGCATAGGATTCGTTTTTTCCTGTTTTAAAACTCTGCATAGTGCCATCTCATCCAAGGCCATGGGAATCCTGAACTCCTTCGTCAAGGACATTTTCGAGTGCGTCGCTGGTGAGGCATCGGGCCTGGCACATTACAACAAGCGCTCCACTGTCACATCCAGGGAGATCCAGACCGCCGTGCGCTTGCTGCTACCTGGGAAGCTGGCCAAGCACGCCATGTCCGAGGGCACTAAGGCTGTCACCAAGTATACCAGCTCCAAATAAATATAATATGCCTAGCCACTGTTAACGGAGAAGGCAATGGCACCCCACTCCAGCACTCTTGCCTGGAAAATCCCATGGACGGAGGACCTGGTGGGCTATAGTCCATGGGGTCGCTAAGAGTCGGACATGACTGAGCGACTTCACTTTCACTATAGTAACATTTTGTTGTCATGTATTTCATTCAATGCATGTTTGTAAGATTTATCCATGTAGTTACATGTAAAAGTGGTTCATTAATTTTCATTAATGATTAACATTTCATTATGTAAATATGGTACAATTTATTTTGTTATTTTATTTTAACATGCATTTAAATAGTTTCAGGTTAGGAGCTATTATAAATAATGCTGCCATGGACATTTGAATGCGTGTCGTTCATAACACACATGTAAACATCACTGTTGAAAAAATATTTATATAAAACTGCTTGGTCATAGAAGAGACATACATTCTGTTTTCTTAGATACTGCCAGATGATTATTATTTTTTTGGTAGTGGTTTTATGAATTTACCCCCAGGCAGCCAACTATGGGATTACAATAGCTCTTGGTCCTCTTCTGTGATTGATACTGTCAGTCTTTCAGTTTACAGTCATTCTGAAGTGTGCACTTGTATGTGTGTGAGAAAGAGAGACAGAGGGAGTATGTGTGCGCTTGGAGTGGGTCTGTGGATCTATTTTTTAATAATTTCCTGATGATTATTGATGTTGAACATACTTTTGTGTTGATTGGAAATTTTCATGATGGAAATACTTCAAATCTGTATTAATAGAGTGGTCACTAACAACATGTGGATAACACATCTTGAAATGTGGCTATCACTACTGATAAACTGAATTTTTAATTCAAAGTTAAATAGTCACTTGTAACATGTGTTAAATCAACAATACAGCTAGAATTTTGCTTGCTTATTTTTTTTTAATTAACCTAGCAATATTTTGGAAACTGCATATTTTCCAAGTGGATTGCAGTGACATTTTTATAAGTATTTATGTGTGGGTGTTTTTCTTGTTCCATTGGTCATTTACCAATCCTATTACACTCTCTCTGTTATTGTAACTTTATATTTTTATTTTTATTCATGATGGTTTAACTCCAGTATTTCTTTCTCAAGATTATTTTGGCTATTCACAGCTCTTCCTAATTCTATATGAATTTCAAATCAACTTGTTTATATTTTAAAAAACTTGCTGGGACTTTAAGATTTCATTTAAATCTAAAGATAATGTGAGGATATTATATATATATTTATTTATGTATATATCTTAGATCAAGTTGTTAATCATAGTTTTTAAATATTGGCCTTATTCTATGACATAGAAGCTTGGTAAATTATTCTACTATGCTTGTGGATTTGTTATTTCTTTTCTTGTTTTCTGGCTTTGTGATTTATACACACAATTAATTTAGAACTCCTCTATCTTCTCCTGATTTGTTTTCATTATGGCATCTTTCTTTTTCTACAATAATGCTTCTTGATTTAAAATTTCTAGTTCCATCAATGTTATTTCAAATTACATTATTTCATTCTTTTTATGGCTCACTAGTATTCCATTATGTGTATATACCACATCTTCTTTATCCATTATCTCTTGGTGAACATTTAGGCTGTTTCCATGTCTTGGCTATTGTGAATAGTGCTGCTATGAATATAGGGGTGCATGTTTATTTTTGAACTATAGTTTTGTCCAGATATTTGCCCAGGAATGGGATTGTTGGAAGGTTGGATTGTATGTCAACTCTATATTCAGCTTTTTGAAGAAACTTCATACTGTTTTCCATAATAGCTGTACCCATTTATATTCCTACCAGCAGTGTAGAGGGTTCCCTTTTCTCTGTACCCTCTCCAGCATTTATTATTTGTAGACTTTTGATGATGACCATTCTGACAGATGTGAGCTGATACCTCATGGCAAGTTTGATTTGCATTGCTCTAATAACTTAGTGATGTTGAGCATTTTTTTCATATGCCTGATCACCCCATCTGTATGTTTTCTTTGGAGAAATGTCTGTTTAGGCCTTCTGCCTATTTTTTTGGTTGAGTTTCTCTTTCTTTCTTTTTTTTTTTTTTTGTTACTGAGTTGTACAAGCTATTTTATATTTTGAAAATTAAGCCCTTGTTGGGTCATCATTTGCAAATATTTTCTCCCAGTCTCCCAGTAGGTTATCTTTTCATTTTGTTAGAAGTTTACTTTGCTATGCAAAACCTTATAAGTTTAATTGGGTTCCATTTGTTTATTTTTGCTTTTGTTTCTAATTGCCTTGGGAGATTGACCTAAGAAAATATTGGTACGATTTATGTCAGAGAATGTTTTGCCTATATTCTCTTCTAGGAGTTCTACACCATCATGCTTATATTTAGGTCTTTAAACCATTGTAAGTTTCTTTTTATGTGTGGTGTGCAGGTGTGTTCTTACTTCATTGATTTAGATGTGGCTATTCAACTTTCCCCACACCACTTGCTGAAGGAGATGGTCTTTTCTGCATTATATATTCTTGCTTCCTTTGTTGAAGATTGATTGATGTGTGTGGGTTTATTTCCAGACTCGCTGCTCTTTTTCACTGATCCATATGTCTGTTTTAGTGCCAACACCATGCTGTTTTGATTGCTGTAGCTTTTTAGTATTGTCTGAAGTGTGTGAGGATTATGCCTTTTGCTTTTTCTTTTTCCTTACGATTGCTTTGACAATTCTGGATCTTTTATGATTCCATATACACTTTAGGATTATATGTTCTAGTTCTGTGCAGATGTCATTGGTACTTTGATAGGGATTGCATTAAATCTGTAGATTGCTTTGGGCATTTTAATTCTTCTCATACAAGAACATGGGTTGTCTTTCCATTTTGTTGAAGCATCTTCAATGTCCTTTATTAATGTTTTATAGTTCTCAGCATATAAGTCTTTCACCTCCTTGGTTAGGCTTATTCTTAGGTATTTTATTTTGTCTTTTGATGCAATTTTAAAAGATATTTTTTTTTTACAGTTATTTTCTGATATTTCATTGTTAGTGTAAAGAAATGCAACTGATTGCTGTATGTTAATCTTGTATCGTGCTACCTCGATTAATTCATTTATCAGTTCTAATAGTTTTTGTGTGAATTCTTTAGGGTTTTCTATATGTAGTAACATGTCATCTGCATGTAATCATAACTTATCTTCAGAACTACTTTTCTATACATCAAATTTCATATTTCTTTTTTTTTCCTCCAGAATACAAAAAGTTATCAGGAACAGGATAGCTAATTTATAAGTTAATAAAAGCAATTGAAAGAAGATTTAAAATATCTCAAAATGTAGCATAGAAGAAAAAAGAAAAAAAGTAGCAAGGAAAATCATGTAAATGTAACATATTTTTAAGAAATTATGGGACAAATTGAACTAATTGAAATATTTGGTTTTCTGCTAAACTCAAGGGAAAAGAACTATAATACTGTCATACTGATTCCTACTTAAATAAGGATTAAATTAATGAATAATCAGGAAAATACTATGGCTATTAGAAAAGTAAGAAAAAAGTCTGGCTGATTAAAGAAAGGATATGACACTGTTGAAAGTTTTTAAAGTTTACATCATATTTCAAATATGACTGTCTTCGTTTATTGTAATGTGCTTAAAATATATTAGTTTTTGAAAAATAATAACACGATCAAAATCACTTTTGTAAGCATATATAAAGCAAATTATAAATATTTTAAATTGTTATAAAAAGATTTGATGTCAATACAAGACAGGCCCACTTATAAATCTCTGTGATCTACTGATAAGACTTTCAGAAATTTAGTCAGGAAACTATTCCATCCCTAATGGCATCAGACCCTACAGTCACCTAATTTATTTTCACGATATGTATATTCCCTACTCTCATTTGCAACTATTTTAAGGACTGGCATATTGTTATATGATATTGATGATTATACCAAAAGGAATTATCTACATATTACTCACAAGTTAATGAGCTAATAACAATCTACGTGATTTGTTTTACAAATATTTAGTGTATTTAAATCCAAGATATATTGTAATTTCTGTAAGCTGTTTGAAATGACAATAAATAATTCATATAAATTAAAATCAACCTTGAATGACTAGATTTACCAAAATAAAGCTAATATCCATTTCAATACTTGTTAAATCCACAATATTCTAATTGCATACTTGTTGACATAATAGGTATATTTTTTGTCAATTGACATTTTTCAGTGGACAAAGACAAGTTGAGCAAGATATACAATGTAGAATATTTTGTTTAATATTGTGAATGCATTTAAACTTAATCTCAAACATTTATATGAAAATAGGTAAATGTGGTTTGATTGCTTGCTGTAGTATACATTATAGTTGGTCTCAGTCAAAAGACCTTTCTATTATGCTTTTCACTTATCTTCCTCTAAGTTTGGAGAGCTAAAAATTAAATTCCCCATCTACCTTTGTAGCCAGGGGCAGCCAAACAAAACTTATGCATAATTTACCAGCACAGAGATGAGTGCCACAAAGCAAGTGATGGATGGGGAAGAAAGATAGAAAGGACATGTGTTCCTCTTGCCACAGTGAGCTGCTTCACCAGCTCTAGACTGCCTCCTTTCAAAATTTTATGTTATATGAAACAAACTGTAGTTTTTCAGGTTGATTTTATGGTTTTGGTTATTTACACCCAAATGCACTATTGAATAATAAAGAAAATATGCATTTTTAAACATGTATGTTGATTTAGATAATTTTTAAAATGTACCTCTTTTCATGCAAATGTCACTGATATGCAAATGCAATTTGAAGAAATGTTCAATATAGAAATGACACATCAATATAATCAAGAATTCAGGCTTTTGAATTTCATATGTAAAATTTATTTACTCTTCCAATGGAGTTTCTTAACCTTTAATAACATGATGAAAATATAAATAACTATGAAGCACTACCAAATATTTTAGCTTCCCAGATGGCTCAGTGGTAAAGAATCCACCTGACAATACAGGAGATATAGGAGATGCGGGTTAGTTCCCTGGGTCAGGAATATCCCCTGGAGGAGGAAATGACAACCCACTCCAATATTGCCTGGGAAATCTCATGAACAGAGGAGTCTGGTGGGCTACAGTACATGGGGTCACAAATAGTTGGACACGACAAGCAGCTGAGAACATTGCACCAAATATTTAGTGTCTATAACATAGCAAGTATTGTTTTAGTTACTTTTCATGCATCGTTTGTTTTTTGAATCATTGCTACAACCCTACAATGAGGTAAATATATATTTTATTTTACAGAGGACAAACTAAGATCAGAGTGGTTAAGCAATCTGCTATAATGCATGTTCTTTTCATGGTATCTCACTTCCTCTGAACCTTGTTAATCCAGATTTGGAAATTACTGTCTTTTTCTCCTCCATCACTAGCCAAATTAATATTCTAAATATATTTATCTATTTTTTTCATGTTTTACATTCTCATTTTGAAAAGAAAAGCAAATCCTTTCCCATGAATAATTTGATTTTTTTTAATGTATTGATTTATTTTTGACACACTGAGTCTTATTTGCATGTGGGTTTTCTTTAGTCGTGGTGAGTGGGGCTACTCTCTAGTTGCAATGTGTGAGCCTCTCATTTCAGTGGCTTTTCTTGTTGCAAAGCATGGACTGTAGGGTACATGGGCTTTGGTATTTGCAGCACAAGGGCCCTAGAGTGCTGGCTCAGTAGTTGTTGCTCACTGGCTTAGTTGCCCTGTGGCATGTAGAATCTTTCTGGAGCAGGGATTGAAACTCTGTTCCCTGCATTGGTTGGTGGATTCTTAACCACTGGGCCACCAGTGAAGTCCAAATAATTTCATATTAATGCATAATCTTTTTACATGAATCTATCCTATAAAGACTGATGGTGTGATGAATTTGTCGTGGAGGGTACATGCCGTGACATAAAGAGACTTCTTTCAAAAAGAAGTCCCTATGAGTGTCATTTTTTCTTGTGTGTAGATTTCCATCTTGACATATTTCACCAAATACTCACTCATCCAGTATGCATTTGGTGAGCACTTCTAGTGTGTCAGAGGCAGTGCTGCATCTTCAGGGTGTGAATAAAGCAGAAACACTTTACTCAAGGTGCTCAGAGTTTACTTTGGAAACATGACTTTATATGGTGCAAATTAAAAATGCTATGAGAGGATCAGGACATCCAGAAATACTTTTGTGTATTTTGCAGATTGTGTGGTTAAAATCCAATCCAGTTCTTCCTCTCAGGCCTGTGCCTTTAAGAGGTTGTGTCCAATGGGAGGAAGATATGCCTGTTTCTCACCGAATAAGGAGCGTCTCTCCTTAATTCATTAAAAGGCTAAGAAAGTGGTAGGATCAGCAGATATACATCACATAAAATAAACCCTTACCTCATTCTACATGGTTAAAGAGGCTTATAAGAATCTCATCCTTTCAGACAGTAAGAATTCTCCGGTCAAAAGGAGTAAGTTGCTTACCTTTGTGGAAAGTCAAAGAATGTGCACATACAAGTTGGAGTCAGGAATCTTTCTGTACAAAAAATAACATGATGAAGAGGCTGCAGATATATGTAAAAAAGTAGATCCTGAAAGCCTCATATTCCATAGCAATATGTTATGAGTATACATTTTGTATTGAAACAGTCTCTGTCAATAAAAGATAGATAACCATACCATAAGTTAAAAATTTAGTTACATATTTTACCTTACTGAATAAAAATATCTCACCTAGGACCAAGAAAGCAATAGTGACACAAATTAAAAGTAGTCTCCATTTTCAAGATGAAACTGGGATTTGTCATTTTGCTATTGTAAAATGACATGGGTCATAATTAGGGAAGAAGTGAGTCTTTGAGAATCAGTATTTTTTTCAGATTTACAATCCATTAAAAACATTTTTTCATGGGTAGAATCCATTTGATGTGCAATGAAGTCCAATGGATTTTAATGTAACAGAGCATATAAAGGTTATTGATACATTTTGATTTTTCATATTTCAGTGCACCTTTAAGAAGCAGTCGCTTGTTGAGTTTTGGTATAACATCGAAGAATATACACAATTATCTGAAAAAGCTATTAAAATGCTCCTCTCATTTCCAGCTATGCATCTGTGTGAAGCTGTATTTTCTTGAGATATATCAACTGATACAACATATAGCAACAGCTTGGTTATGACCAACCTAGATAGCATATTCAAAAGCAGAGACATTACTTTGCCAACAAAGGTCCATCTAGTCAAGGCTATGGTTTTTCCTGTGGTCATGTATGGATGTGAGAGTTGGACTGTGAAGAAGGCTGAGCGCCGAAGAATTGATGCTTTTGAACTGTGGTGTTGGAGAAGACTCTTGAGAGTCCCTTGGACTGCAAGGAGATCCAACCAGTCCATTCTGAAGGAGATCAGCCCTGGGATTTCTTTGGAAGGAATGATGCTAAAGCTGAAACTCCGGTACTTTGGCCATCTCATGCGAAGAGTTGACTCATTGGAAAAGACTCTGATGCTGGGAGGGATTGGGAGCAGGAGGAGAAGGGGACGACAGAGGATGAGATGGCTGGATGGCATCACTGACTCGATGGACGTGAGTCTGAGTGAACTCTGGGAGTTGCTGATGGACAGGGAGGCCTGGCGTGCTGCTATTCACGGGGTCGCAAAGAGTCGGACATGACTGAGCGACTGAACTGAACAGAAGTGAACTGAGTGTCAAAGCATATGAAACTGAGTCCCTTTCTATTGTCAGATGTAATAAAAGATTTGCAAAAATGTAAATTATTATCCCTATTTTAACCAACTTTTATCTTGGAAAAGAGTTTATTTAGAATACAATGTTTTTAGTTTTTAGTGTTTTAGAAATTTTTAAATTTTCTAAAACTTTAGAAAGTTTTAAATTAAATTAGTTCTTAGTTTTAGCATATAATGAAATTATTATAACAATTTTAAATGAATAACAAAAATATTTTTAAACTTTCTCAATATTAATCACCTATTAAGTAATATTGGTAGATATAATTGACATGAACAAAGAACTTCGGATTCTTCAGTAATTTGTTTTAACTGCTTTTTGGAGATATTACTGGTGTACAATAATTAGTAAATATTAATATAGTCCAAATGGATAAATTTAACATAAGAATGCACCTGTGAATCTACCACTGCAATCAAGATAATAAATATATCAACATCATAAAAGGTTCCTCATGCCCTGTTATAATCTGTTCATCTCTTCCTAGGTCTAATTTTTTCTGCCTTGTTCTGTTCTGTTTCCTATTGTGTAGTATTCTCGCTCTAATTTCTTAAGCAAACTTTTGACATCAGTGAGTCTCAGTACTAGGAGAGTGATCTCAGATGTCTGCATCAGAGATGATATAAAATTCAGTTGTCATTGTTGTTCATCGCTCAGTCATGTCTGACTCTGAAACTCCATGGACTATAGCTTGCCAGGCTTCCCTGTCCTTCACTATCTCCCAGAGTTTGCTCAAATTCATGTTCACTGAGTTGGTGATGATATCTAACTATCTCATCCTCTGCTGCCCTTCTCTCCTTTTGCTTTAAGTTTTTCGCAGCATCATAGTCTTTTCCAATATGTTGGCTCTTCACATCAGGTGATCAAAGTACTGGGGCTTCAGCTTTACATCAGTCCTTCCAATGAATATTCAGGGTTGATTTCCTTTAGGATTGACTGATTTAATGTCCTTGCAGTCCAAGAGACTCTCAAGAGTCTTCTCCAGCACCACAGTTCAAAAGCATCAAATTTTAAGTGCTAATCAGAGCCAGTATTATTTCTATTTCAGGTTTTTGATAACTGGGAAGCAAATTAGGTTCACTAATTTTAATTATCAAATATTCACAAGGTACATGCATGGCTGGAATATAGGATTAGGGACTCACAGAATTGATGTATAGGGAAGGTTAGTTAACCTTGGACTGTGGAGACTATCTTGTCCATTCTGCATTGTTTTATATATGTGTGCTGTGCTGTGCTTAGTCACTCAGTTGTGTACGATTTTTTGCAAGTATGGACTGTAACAAGTCAGGCTCCTCTGTGCATGGCAATTCTCGAGGCAAGAATACTGGAGTGAGTTGCCATGCCCTCCTCCAGGAAGGTTTATATACATATACATATATGTATATATGCCAACAAAAGTCTGTGTAGTCAAAGTTATGGTTTTTCCAGTAGTCATGTATGGATATGTCAGTTGGACTATAAAGAAAGCTGAGCACTGAAGAATTGATGGTTTTGAACTGTGGTATTGGAGAAGACTCTTGAGAGTCCCTTGGACTGCAAGGAGATCAGTCAATCCTAAAGGAAATCAGTCTTGAATATTCATTGGAAGAATTTATGCTAGCTGAAACTCTAATACTTTGGCCACCTGATTTGAAGAACTGACTCATTGGAAAAAACCCTGATGAAGGGAAAGATTGAAGGAAGGAGGAGAACAGGACAACAGTGGATGAGATGGTTGGATGGCATCACCAACTTGATGAACATGAGTTTGAGCAAGATCTGGAAATTGGTGATGGACAGGGAAGCTTGGTGAGCTGCTGTCCATGGGATCTCAGAGTCAGACATGACTGAGCGACTGAACTAAACTGAATTGAATATAAAAATTGTTCTTTTTTCCCCTCAGATTCAGTGTCTATAACATTTCAAATCATTGTTTTAAAAACAAGAGAACTAAATCAATATTATGCAATTTAAAAGGAACAAATGCCAGTTTCCACCTTTACTAGTTAGGATAAAACAATCAAAATGATATGATAGCACCTTTGAATAGAAAATTTTTGTGTCTTTGCTGACTATGACAAGCTCAGCATGTGTCAACACACTGATCATACCTCTGAAAATATTAGCATGACATGGTAATACATTATGTTTATCAAAGACTCATGTCCAGATAAATAAAATTATCCATTGTGTTTTTCAAAATCTCACGTCAGGAACTACTATGCAGTTCACACTTGAAATAATTTCTCTAACACTATACACTATAAATATTATAAAATAAATATTGACAGAGCAGTATTCAGAACAGTGAGGTATCTGAAAGCTCTTGACACTTTAAGAAAGATGAAAGGGAGTGGGGGATTTTAGTCTGGAGATAAAAAGGTATAGGTGAGCCACAGTTGCTGCTTTTAAATATTCGAGTAGCTATTCTCTTGGAGAAAAATTAGATTCTATGTATTTTATATATCTTTCAGATATATAGAACTTGTAAATGTTCATTAAAGTTTTAATGAAGCAATTGCTACTTCTTATAAGGAAAATTCTTTGCATAATGAATGATCTGCAGTGATAGACTAGGCAGACATCTTTATTTGAAACATTTGAGTAGCACCTAATTCATCGTCTGTAGGGAATGTTTGGTTAACGCATGGGTTTAACAGTGGGGTTTCCATAATTCTGAGAGGGAATTTTTGAAAAAAATCAAAATGAAATTGACAGAATAGTGATTTGCTGAAATTACTCGAGTGACTGTCCAGTAAAATTATATGAGGATGTGCAGTCTTAATAAAAGCAGGTTGTGGAGTATGATTTTTACTGAAGAGTCTAAACAAATCTCAGATCTCTGCTTAATAGTCTCCATGAAGGATGTTACCTAATTTACTTGATTGCAACATTTTTGCAGAGCTTGGAAACTATAGATCAGAGTTAGCAGTGACTGTATCAATTTAGAATAATACAGACATGAAGAAAAGGTAAAACAGACATGGAAAGGAGATAATAAGAGCAGTTTAGTCATAAGAATGGCTAAGGAAATAGAGATGAAGACCCCTCTGAGAATATAAAACAGACTAGGTCACTAGACCTTTAATTGGATCGCCATGGTTGGTGTTAGACATGATGTCCTAAATAGTTATTTAAATTTCAAATTTTATGGGAACAGTTGGGCAGCTGTTAAAATAGTTTTCTTTGCTCCTCACCCTCCTAGATGACTTGATTCTAAATCCTGCAGTGATCTATGTCTATGTCTATTACTTAGAATTTAATATAGTTTATGTATACCTTTATCTACCTGCAAATGGTTTGAGATAAACGGAAGGGGATTAGCACAGGGTGTAAGAAAAGGAAATAGAAGAGCTAGGCTTTAAAGGATATATGAAATTAATTGATTCTAAACAATCTTTAACTGCATCTCTCCCATCTAACAGTAGACTGATTTCTTTCTCAGCATACAGTTTTGTTATCATTTGGTCTTCCATGAAAATGTCTGCTTTACAATATCCTTATTAATGTGGCTGTGGACCACTCATATTGGAACCACAAATAATATTTGTTACATATACTTATTCCTAGACCTAATACCACTGAATCAGATTCTACTGAATCAGAATCTGGTGGTAATTCCAAAGAGTCTTCATTTTAAGCAATTGCCCATGCAACTTTCATGCATACAAAATTTGAGAAACACTGTCTTATATAAAAAGATTGTGCTGACCAGTTACTATGAAGAAGTCTGCTTTCACCAGATAACGTCCTCAGACCTGGTAAAACCACCTCCTCACTTTGTTTCTTCAGTCTAGTGGTAGGCGTTGTAAGGGGTTCCTTTTGTTTTGTCTGGAGTCCCGTTGGTCTCCTGTTAGCTGGTTGTTGTTTGAGTATTTCATCATTTGTCTAGCCAGTTCTTTGCATTTCAATTCCTGTGGTTTATATATTCAAAGTGATTTCTATTTTAGCCCCAGTTGTGTCCTGGCACTATCTCTAGGATGGCCAGTATTCCTAGATGTCATCAGCCTCTGATCTCAACTTAATCAAAGGAAACCTACTTGAATCAAAGGTCATTTGAAAGAAATATTATCATTTGTTGACTCTTATTTGCCAGGAAGTCCTGTATACTTTCAGTGGCTAGTGGGGGTAGACAGATACAGATATAGATATATACAATCTAAATCTTAGCAGCTTTGAACAGGGGTAGATGTCATATTCTCCTATATTCAGTATCTAGTCCTTTGAGACAATTATATAAGTCATCATTAGTGTAAAAGTCTACTCTACAGCCATGGAATGACCTTGTTTGCTGAGAATATATTCATTTTTTTGAGAAAAAAATAAGTGTTTTTCATGTGCAGGCGATTAATTTAATGGTAGAGATACAGAGATTAGTAAGACATGTTTCCTGTCCTTGACAACTGAACAGTAATTGAAGGTATTAGGAGAGCAAACAACGGTAATACAAATGAATATATGAATAAATTTACTTTTTTTTTTATTGTTCAGTGAACTCTATGCGAAAGGCATAAGAAAGGAACAAGATGGGGGAGAACTGTAGTTGGAGTGAGAAGGCAACATTGTTCATAATTTTGTTAAGATAATATTATTTTTATCTTTCATCATCTAGCAATCTTAAGAAGTAGATTATAATTTGTGAAAATTAGCTTTCAAGTTTCCCTTGTAGCTCACATGTCATTTCGTTGATATCTAAATATTGAAGTGCGCTGAGTCTGAGTCTTTAACCCTCTCTCTTCTCCATCTGTACTTCTTTTATTAGCTTTTCTCACTTCTCGTAGCTTTAAATATCATGTCACCACTGTGCTGACTCCTCTCAAA
Source organism: Bos indicus x Bos taurus (assembly GCF_003369695.1). NCBI lineage: Eukaryota > Metazoa > Chordata > Mammalia > Artiodactyla > Bovidae > Bos > Bos indicus x Bos taurus. Next base: position 53,861,291 of record NC_040077.1, read on the forward strand.
TTAAATCTCCAGTTCAGATATCTTCTCTACTCTGTATACTCACATATCCAACTGCCTAATTGAGATTTACATTGGGATGCATAACAGGCACTTAAACTTAATTCATCCAAAATTGAACTTCTGATGTCTCTCATCTCTCAAACCACCATCTCTTGGTGTAGTTCCTGTTTGATTAAATAATAACTCCATCTTTCTAGTTTCTCAGGCCTAAAACCTTCAATTTCTTTTGATTTCTTTTTTCTCTTAAAGCCCACATCCAAACTCCTTTGTCTCCTAAAAATATATTCATCTTTTGATCATTTCTCGTCACTTTTATTCTCTTGAGGTTTCTTTTACCTTTTAAAAAAGTATTTTTTCCCTAAGATCTACCTCTATCTATCTGCCTACCTTGCTACCCACTTATCTATGAAGTTGGGGCTGACTTCCTGTATGAGCAACCTCTGTAGTTTCAAAGAGTCCTAGGTTTTAAAGGACCTATGTTTAGGGTTCTGCTGTCACCATCTTGAAATTCTTCATAATTTTATCTTTGAACTTATATTTGTAAATGAAGTCCAATAGGAGAATGGAATATGCACTGTAGTAGAGGAAATCCATGACATGTGTATATTATCATCATTCCTTGTCCCTCTCATTCATAGGTGATGCTCTGAGAGCACAGAATTCTGGTGTGTTCACAGTGCAGCCAGACTCAAAGTAAAAGAGAAACGTACTGTGTCTTTGACTGAGTGAGCACAGTTCTGACAGCCTTTACAGACCACCCTTTTGTTTGAACCAAATTGTTTCCAACAATGAAAGAAAGCAGTGGTGTTCTATGAAACATGCACAGCTAATGAACTCTAACATGTCTTTTCTTAGTCGTGTTCTTTGCTCTATTAGCAACCACTTGGAGAGGGCGATGGCACCCCACTCTAGTACTCTTGCCTGGAAAATCCCATGGACAGGGGAGCCTGGTGGGCTGCAGTCCATGGGGTCGCTAAGAGTCAGACACGACTGAAGTGACTTAGCAGGAGCAGGAGCAGGAGCAGTAAGAAAATGTGACACTAAATGGGAAGGATGGGAAAGAATTGCTGAAGGTAGAGAGTATTGAGGGCATTTTGTTGTTGTTGTTGTTTTTAGAAAAATGTCTCTTTATTGTGTGGTTGATGCTTCTTTCTTTCTTTCTTTCCTCCTTCTTTTCTTCTTCCTCCCTCCATCATTTCTTTCCTTCCCTTCCTTCTTATTTCCTCTCCCTTCTTTCTTTCTTGATAAGGTTCAAAAATAGATTATTAAGGAAATAAAAATCTATCAAAAATCAAACTTTGTAAATCAGTGTTCACAAGTTCTTTTTTGTAATGATGCTAAATTACTGACAAAATGTTTTTTGAAAACAAAACAAAAAAAATTTCAAAACCAGCACATGCCAGTGTTGCTGCTGATTTAAGCAACTGATGTTCCTCTGCTTTTGAGGCATTTCTTTCAGAGATGTACAAAGTTATCTTTTTGTCTTGAATATTAAGAGGTAAAAGAAAAGTTGCACAGTTTAGTCTGTGCACTTTTTCACTGTTCAGACAAACAAAATACATATGCATGTCTCAATTATGAAATATAAAGAGCACAATCTCTTGACATATGCCAAAGACAAATGTAGTCCAATCTCTACACATAGAGTGTTAAACTAAAACAAATCCAATTTTACATAAAAGTTATTATTTAATTCAGAGATTAAGGATTGTAGATATTGAATTCTAGCCACAAGTGAAAGAATATCTTGCAGTTACACATGACAGCTATTTTTTTTCCTGAGAATTGTAAGATTTTACCTGATAGCATTACTTAGGAGGGGGCTTCATAGGTGACTGAGTGGTAAAGAATTTGCCTGCAGTGAAGGGGATGTGGATTCCATCCCAGGGTTGGGAAGATCCTCTAGGGGTATATATAGCAACCCACTCCAGCATTCTTGCCTGGAGAATCCCATGGACAGAGTAGACTGATGGGTTATAGACCTTGGGATTGCAAAGAGTTGGACACGACTGAGCAGGCACACATTACTTCGGAGATGCTGTTTGACAGGATATATACCTTCATAATAAATAGATAATATATATATTTTTTGCTTCAGAAACCCCCTCCATAGAAATGAAATGGGCTATTCCATTCAAACTGGTTATTAAAGAAGGTTTCAAAAATGATAATCAAGAACTCTAGCAGAAACAAAAGCATTTTTCTTTTAGCCGCAGGGGAAATGTGCAATAAACAAATTATGCTAGTCAATGAAATGTGAAACCAGAATATAATTAGTAGCATTATCATTTAAATTGTAACCTCATTGGGCATTTTACTGGAAATTTATCTTTTTAGCAGGAATAGCCAACACAGTTTCTGATTATGGGTTATTAAATGTATCTATTGCATTTGGATGCTTATATTCATTAACTAGGTCACCCAGTTTCTAATTTTTTTATCTGTCAAAAGTTTCTGGAACTGGCTGCTTATGTGTTTCATATTTGAGGTACCTAAAATCTGTTTATTTCCCTTAGAAATCACATTTTATCACTGGTGTTTTCTATGTATTGTTTTACCATAACTTCATGGTTGGTATGGATTTTTATTCATATGGATTTGTTTTAGGATATTATGGTAGTGAAAATCTTGAGCTGTAACTTCAAAGATTAGATTTAAATCTTAACTTTGTAACTTCCTATTTTTGTATACTGGGAAAATTATTTAACTTATCTACAACTCAGTTTTCTCACCTATAAAATAAGGATATTGAGTATATGATGCTTATCGTTTGAAATATCCTGTAGTTAAATAAATTAATTTTAAACACACACATACTTAATTTTTTAGTTTCTGTCCACATTAGCCTAATATCTATAGATTACTGAGAAAAAAATAAACCATAAATTTTCTGTGTGATTAGGATTGGGGTTATGCATTATGCTTCATCCTTATAGATTATTATAAAAAATGTTTTTCTTATGACAAAGCTTAGTGTTGAGTAAATTTTCAGTTCACTCAAATATATAATGCTTAAAAAAGTTTCACCATCAGGACCAAATGCTAAGAAAGCATACTAAAAGAAGATTAATAAGTCTGATGTTAATTAGCTCTTAAAGAGGAGCTAATAAATTTAAGGAAATTTTTATACTTGGGAAAATTGTCACCAATATTACCCTTAAATAACTGATGTGTCAATGTGGATTGTCTAGAGCTAGTGTAGAGGCAACAGTCATCGAGCCTTAGTGACTAGTTGTAACATCACCCATTGAGTCATACAGATTTCTACTTAGGAAACTTTAGACCATGGTTTTACAGCTCACTAGATGAAAACTGTGCTGTTAATATAATAGTTCTATAAAATGTATAAAATGTTTTGCCTGTATAAATAATATAATTTTGGTGTAAAATGAAGAGCAGAAGTATGTAAGACAACAAAAATGAACTATAATTATAAAAATTAATATAACAGCACTTTATTGTTTCCAATTGAATCAAATATTAGATATGGTTTTATAGCCCACTGCCTCATACATCTCCATGTAGAAGGCATAAAAGGCTTTATCAAAAGAAAATCAAAATCAATAAACATTATATGTCCCACATTGGGAAAATAGAAGCCACAGTAGTCCATATTCTGACAACAAGTGTTCCCCAAAACCAGAGTCACTTGTTAAGCAATTATTTTCACTCAGGGTTTGCCCTGGTAGTCAAACTATGAGGCGGTGGTGGGAGGCCATGACACAGGAGTTTCTGTTTAGTCAGCTCAAGCTGCCATGATAAAATACCACAGACTGCATGGTTTGAGCAACAGATATTTATTTTCTTACAGTTCTGCAGGCTAGAATTCCAAGATAAATGCGCCATCAGAATTGGTTTCTGTTGAGGGGTCTCTTCCTGGCTTGTAGACAGCTGCCTCCTCTCAGTGCCCTCAGATGGCCTTTCCTCTGTGCACATGCGGAATGAAAGCTTTCTGGCGGCGCTTCTTATAAGGGCATATGTCCTATGGGATGAAGGTCCTATACTTGTGACTTTGTACAACCTTAATTACATCATAAAGAGCCTCATCTCCAAGTGGAGGTGATGGAATCCCAGTTGAGCTATTTCAAATCCTGAAAGATGATGCTATGAAAGTGCTGCACTCAATATGCCAGCAAATTTGGAGAACTCAGCAGTGGCCACAGGACAGGAAAAGGTCAGTTTTCATTCCAATCCCAAAGAAAGGCAATGCCAAAGAATGCTCAAACTACCACACAATTGCACTCATCTCACACACTAGTAAAGTAATGCTCAAAATTCTCCAAGCCAGGCTTCAGCAATATGTGAACCATGAACTTCCAGATGTTCAAGCTGGTTTTAGAAAAAGGCAGAGGAACCAGAGATCAAATTGCCAACATCCGCTGGATCATGGAAAAAGCAAGAGAGTTCCAGAAAAACATCTATTTCTGCTTTATTGACTATGCCAAAGCCTTTGACTGTGTGGATCACAATAAACTGTGGAAAATCCTGAAAGAGATGGGAATACCAGACCACCTGACCTGCCTCTTGAGAAACCTATATGTAGGTCAGGAAGCAACAGTTAGAACTGGACATGGAACAACAGACTGGTTCCAAATAGGAAAAGGAGTACATCAAGGCTGCATATTGTCACCCTGCTTATTTAACTTATATGCAGAGTACATCATGAGAAACGCTGGGCTGGAAGAAGCACAAGCTGGAATCAAGATTGCCAGGAAAAATATCAATAACCTCAGATATGCAGATGACACCACCCTTATGGCAGAAAGTGAAGAGGAACTAAAAAGCCTCTTGATGAAAGTGAAAGTGGAGAGTGAAAAAGTTGGCTTAATGCTAACATTCAGAAAACGAAGATCATGGCATCTGGTCCCCTCACTTCATGGGAAATAGATGGGGAAATAGTGGAAACAGTGTCAGACTTTGTTTTTTTGGTCTCCAAAATCACTGCAGATGGTGACTGCAGCCATGAAATTAAAAGACGCTTACTCCTTGGAAGGAAAGTTATGACCAACCTAGATAGCATATTGAAAAGCAGAGATATTACTTTGCCAACAAAGATCTGTCTAGTCAAGGCTATGGTTTTTCCACTGGTCATGTATGGATGTGAGAGTTGGACTGTGAAGAAAGCTGAGTGCTGAAGAATTGATGCTTTTGAACTGTGTTGTTGGAGAAGACTTTTGAGAGTCCCTTGGACTGCAAGGAGATCCATCTAGTCCATCCTAAAGGAAATCAGTCCTGGGTGTTCATTGGAAGGACCGATGCTGAAGCTGAAACTCCAATATTTGGCCACCTGATGCAAAGAGTTGAATCAGTGGAAAAGACCCTGATGCTGGGAGGGATTGGGGGCAGGAGGAGAAGGGGACGACAGAGGATGAGATGGCTGGATGGCATGCCCGACTCGATGGATTTGAGTTTGAGTGAACTCTGGGAGTTGGTGATGGACAGGGAGGCCTGGCGTGCTGCGATTCATGGGGTCACAAAGAGTTGGACACAACTGAGCAACTGAACTGAACTAAAACATGAGTACAACCAGTGTCTAACAGTTCCTTCACTCCATAACTTTCCTTCATGCCCCTTTGTAGGTGTTCCTTTCTTCTGCGCCTGGCAACCACTGGTCTGTACTGTCTCTGTAGACTTCTATTGAGCTTTGCCTATAATATAAATTGGATCATGCCATTTGAGTCTGGCTTCTATTTCCTAATATGAGACACTTGAGGTTTATCTCGGTGGTTGTATATATTTCTAGTTCATTACTTTTTATGTACTCTCTACTTTTTGGTTATTTTCTATTTCATGCTGTGGTTGCCCTCACCAGCTTCCCACTCCATCTCCCAAACCTAAAAAAAAAAAAAAGTTTTATTAACTTTTAAGTTTGATTTTAGTCTTGTCATTTCTCTACCTTGGAGAATCAGATATACTTTTTCCCCAAGTTTTATGGTTATTGAAAACTGGAGTAAGCTGATACAGCATTCTGAGAGGTAACCAAAGCATTATTGGGAAGTGAATTCAGCAGTGAGAGGTGTAAAGAAACAACTGTTCACATTACCTCCCTGAAACCATCTTTGAGAATTTTCAAAGCAGGACTCTAATTTCTGAAGCCATATAGGATTCAGCTTGAGTCATTTTATTTAGGCATTAAAGAAGAGAGTAATTTCAGCAGCTAGAGAACATGAGGCTTCTCTGGTTATAAATGAAGGTTTCTTAAAATTGGAGAAGACCCTGGTGCTGGGAAAGATTGAGAGCAGGAGAAGAAGGGGGCAACTGAGGATGAGATGGGTAGCATCACCGACTCAATGGACATGAGTCTGAGAAAACTTGGATTTCATGAAGGACAGGGAAGCCTGATATGCTGCAATCCTTGAGGTCCTAAAGGGTTGTATACAACTTAACAATTGAACAGTAACAACAAAATTGAATAATAATATCCCAAATCAAATCCAAAGCATTGGAATAATCTCTGTCCTATGAAAAGAGATGCATAGAGAATGGTGTTGTCTAAATTTTACTTATTCTTTTGTTTAGTACTAACATTAAAACATGGCCTTATGTTTCTAAGCAAACACAGTAGGAACTGACAGTTCTTCAAAATAAAATTCACCTCAGATTTGTCTTCAGAAGTTCTTATAGAAAATTTATTCTCTTATTAAATTTAATACAAGGAAATAGAACACATTCTAAGACTTACAGTAGGAAAAAATTGAAAAATGTTAAGGAGAAATTTCTATCCAAGTAACTTTAAGAATTATCCCATGAATCTCACAATTTTTAAATAGTTTTAAATAAAGAACAATATATTGTACTAAAAGTCTTGGAAAGGACTAAGTAGTAGTCAAATTTGAGGAAACATTTTTCTTATTTTTATTATATAACCGAATTTAACAAAAGTAGTTTCCTTAGGACATGAATAAGTGAATATGACTCACCAATTCACACTTCAATGGTAGTTGAATATTGGAGAATGGACAAGAATAATTAATTAACCTGACATATATTGTGTAATAAAATGGAAATCTTAATCTTGAAGTTTTAATTTTTTAAATGGGTTCTTAAAAAATTTAGGCCCTTGTTATAGAGTTGATGGTTTATAAATTGTTTGAAATGCATAAGGTTTTTTCTAAAGTGACAAAGGATTCTATCACTGCAGAATACTTTATAAAAATAATATATTGTGAGGAGAACGGGACGACAGAGGATGAGATGGTTGGATGGCATCACAGACTCAGTGGACATGAGTTTGGGTAAACTCCTGGAGTTGGTGATGGACAGGGAAGCCTGGCATGTTGCAGTTCATGGGGTTGCAGAGTCGGACACGACTGAGTGACTGAACTGAACTGAACTGACAAGTGACTACTAGAAACAAATAATTTTTTAATCAATATGTGCCTTACAAAAATAAAATACAATTACTCATGGTAACATTGATCATTTAAAGTTGTAAAGGGTTTTGTTTTTATATATGTATTTGATTAAAAAATAAAAATCCACTTCCCAGATGTCATTCTTTTCTTTTAAACCAGAATGATATGTTGATTTAAGTGCTTAATTTTTAAAGCTTTTTTTTTCTTTAGGAATTAGTCTTCTGTTAACTTTTCCACTGTACACAGTTGGAATTCATAACATTCCACCTAAGAGGCTTAACTTTCATCTTTTATTCCATGATCTTTAGCTGTAGAAAAGCTGCAGCTTTTTTTTTTTCCCAATCATTTCCTCCCTAATAAGACTATCTTTCTGATACTGAATAAGTATTATATTTATACTGTATTTTTTCATACTATTTTATGTTTTGCTATATTGGTTTCTTTAAAGATTATAAAACATTGTTGTCTGTCACTAAATCGTGTGATTCCTTAGACTGCAGCATGCCAGGGTCCTCTGTCCTTCACTATCTCCCAGAGTTTGCTCTTATTCATGTCCATTGAGTTGGTGATTCTATCTAGCCATCTCATCCTTTGCTGTCCCCTTCTCCTTTTGCCTTCAATCTTTCCCAGCATCAGGGTCTTTTTCAATGTGTTGGTTTTTTGCATTAGGTGGCCAAGTTACTAAGAACTTCAGCATCTGTCCTTCCAATAGAATTCCTTGGTCTTTAGCTGTAAGAAAAGCTACAGCTTGTGTTTTTTTTTTTTTCCCTTTCAAACATTTCCTTCCAAATAAGAGTCTATCTTTCTAATATTGAGTAAGTATTATATTTCTACTGTATTTTCAGACTATTTTATGTTTTGCTACACTGGTTTTCTTTAAAGGTTATAAAAATACTCATTAACAATGTGCAGTGCTAGGTTCCACAAGATAGCCTTGACTCAGATTAGCTAGGGGATTGACTTTGAAATACTCTTTCCAAAGAAGGGATGCATTTTCTTTGATCCCCCTATACCCTTTCACCCAGATCCCAAATGACCATAATGGATTATAGTTATTTGCTGGATTTTTATTTGTTTGTTTGTTTGTTTAGGTTTCAAAGACTAGATAGACGTGGAAGTAAGTTTCCAGTGGGAGGTCATGACTATGACCTTGTCAGTATTATCTTCTATCCATGTTTTTAAGCAGACATTGTTTGCCAGATACTCATTTTAAAAAGTTGATTTTTCTTTTTTACCCAAGAAATACTTTGCCAAGAAGTTGCTGGACTTTTTTATACATATCATTAATTTAATCTCTGAGCACTCCAATGGTTATACTCAATTTACAAATTAATATACTAAACTCTAGATAGCTTAAATATCTTCCCCAAGGTTGCACAGTTAGGAAGAAGCAGATGATGCATTATCCATGTCAGTTGACTTTGAGCCTATATTCTTAAACAATGGGAAAAATGATTTGTCAGAACAAATATGAATAGTGCATATACATCACTTTCTTACAAGATTCATCATTTAGAAAGTAATAAAGACAAACAAACATTTTAACAAAAATTCATTGCATAATCCTTTTTTCTTTTGACCTTCTACTTTTATTTCATTTAAAAAATCTCCTTATGATCTCAGTCACCAAGTCATGTTTTATTTTATTTTATTATTATTTTTTTTAGGTTTTATGTTTATCTGTTTTATTTTTCCTTTTTGGAGATTTTACAATCCTATGTGTATATTTTCATGGACAGAAAAATGACTGTCCTGCTTTTTATTTATTTTTTTAAATTAAATTTATTTATTTTAATTAGAGGCTAATTACTTTACAATATTGTTTTGCCATACATCAACATGAATCCGCCACGGGTGTACACATGTTCCCAATCCTGAACCCTCCTCCCACCTCCCTCCCCATACCATCCCTCTGGGTTATCCCAGTGTACCAGCCCCAAGCTTCCTGTATCCTGCATCGAACCTGGACTGGCAATTTATTTCTTATATGATATTATATATGTTTCAATGCCATTCTCAAAAAATTTGTCCACTCTTATAATTTAAAAATTGAGTAAGATAAAGATTTCTTAATTGTGGACTAAACAAGTCCATGCTGCCTACTATAGGAGGAAAGAAGTGGCAGAGAGATTATTACTTTCTAACCAACCCAGATCCTTTGCTAAGTCCAGCTGGGAATCCTATTAATTAGCAAGATCTGTGAAAGTTAGACCAGTTGTATATTTTTATTCAGTCATATTGGGCTAAATGATTTTATCCAGGATATTAAATTCTCAATTATATTATAGTTATATATTATTATATATAATAATTATATATTATATATTAAAGTCTCAAATATATTATACCTTTTATAAAATGAGACTAAAATATCTTGTCATACAGGCTTGTGAGACGATTACATTAGATGATACAGGAAAAGCTCCTTGAAGATATATTGATAGAAAACAAAATTTTATTATCTTCCCTACACTGTATTTCCTGTCCCGCGTACTTCAAATGAGTCAGAAACCTTCAGCATAATACATTACACAGTTGTTAGATCATAGCAGCAAACCATGAACCAGGCTTTTTCTTCCCTAATTTCTGTAACTCCAGTAAACGTTTTTGTCAGACTATATTTTATTTATTGAATTTTTATAATTGAGTTTAATAACATAATTATGATTACATGTTACCCAGTGTGCTCTCTTGTGGGAACCTCCTTCAATTTTGAATCTGGCCTTATGGAGACCAAGTATAACTCTAACCCCAAGGTCAGCTACTTAGGGCATCTCAGCCCCTGTATATGTCGCCTATAAAAGAAACATTTAGATATCTCTCCCTTATTCCACTTGACTGTTGTATTTTAACACCTAAAAGAGAAAGTAAAAGGCTCATCTTGATTTATTTTTTGCTTATTTATATGTGTAAAATCTTTGTATAGTTTTTCAGTGGCCATTCAATGTGTTATTGTATACTTATAAAACTTACAGCCTACTGGTTTGATGTTTTATCATTTCAAGTGAAATGTGGAAAATTTACCTTCATTAGATTCCTTTACCCTCCATACTTTTAAAATATAATAGCCCTTGGTGTTTCTTCTGCATGCACTGAGAACCACATCATGTGGTATTCTAATTTGTTCTTCATTCATCAAATATGTCATAAGCTTCATGAGAAAAGAAGACAGTCTTTTGTATTTACACTTGTTTTCATCCATTTCAGTGTTCCTTCTTTTTTTCCCTCAAGTTCTGAAACAACTTCTCTGATTATTTCCTTACTGTTTACAGTTTCCTTTACTTATTTCTTAATGATAGAGTTGCTAGGGACAAATTATGTCAGTTTTCACTCATCTGAGACTATCTTTATCCTGAAGGATATTTTCATCAGATGTGGAATCTGTGGTTATTTTTGTCTAGCACTTGAAAAGTGGTGTGCCAGTATTTCCTGGCCTTTATGGTTTCAGATGAGAAATCCTCTGTCATTTGAATTGGTGTTTCAAATAAGCAATGTATCATTTCTCTCTGCTACTCTCAAGAATTTTTTCTTGTCTTTAGATTTTAGAAGTTAGATTATGATGTGTCTTGTCATGGATTTCTTTGGACTTACCCTATTTGAGTTTTGCCAAATTGGCTACACACAGAGAAACCAATACACATACATGTGTACTCACAGATCTCCTTTAAAAGACTGGATACAGGTAGAAGATATTGAATTTAAAGACAGTTTGGGTTTAATTTTCAGTCTTTGTGAGTCCTACAATTGAATGCTGTTGCTGCTGCTGCTTAGTCACTAAGGTGTGTCCAATTCTTTGTGACCTCATGGAGTGTAGCCCACCAGGTTCCTCTGTCCATAGGATTTTCCAGGCAAATATACTGGAGCAGGTTGCCATTTCTTTCTCCAGGGGATCTTCCTGACCCAGGGATCAAACCTACCTCTCCTGCATTGGCAGGTGGATTTCTTTTTTACCACTGAGTCACTGGAGAAGCATATAATTGAATAAAGCCTAGTAAAATTATGGCTTATAAATGTAAAACTAGTTCATGCTGAAAATAATAATTATATCTATAATACTTCTAGATTAAAAATGACTCCTTCAGTGTATGATTAAACTCTGATACCAGTTTTACATATTGTTATAGAGTAGTTAAGAAAATTAGTCTGTGAATATTTGGTTTGAGAATAATTTTCAATTATAAGACTTTAAAAATAATCATGGGAAATAGATGGGTAAACAGTGGAAACAGCGTCAGACTTTATTTTTTGGGACTCCAAAATCACTGCAGATTGTGACTGCAGCCATGAAGTTAAAAGACGCTTACTCCTTGGAAGAAAAGTTATGACTAACCTAGACAGCATATTCAAAAGCAGAGACATTACTTTGCCAACAAAGGTCCGTCTAGTCAAGGCTATGGTTTTTCCAGTGGTCATGTACAGATGTAAGAGTTGGACTATGAAGAAAGCTGAGCACCGAAGAATTGATGCTTTTGAACTGTGGTGTTGGAGAAGACTCCTGAGAGTCCCTTGGACTGGAAGGAGATCCAGCAGTCCATTCTAAAGGAAATCAGGCCTGGGATTTCCTTAGAAGGAATGATGCTAAAGCTGAAACTCCAGTACTTTGCCCACCTCATGTGAAGAGTTGACTCATTGGAAAAGACTTTGATGCTGGGTGGGATTGGGGGCAGGAGGAGAAGAGGACGACAGAGGATGAGATGGCTGGATGGCATCACTGACTCGATGGACGTGAGTTTGAGTGAACTCTGGGAGTTGGTGATGGACAGGGAGGCCTGATGTGCTGCAATTCATGGGGTTGCAAATAGTCGGACATGACTGAATGACTGAACTGAACTGAACAATAATCTAGAGAATTCCTTTAAAATTATATTTTTTGGAATGAATAGAAGTTTATTTTTTGAAATTGCTTTCAAAAGAAAATTGAAGAACATCTTTGTATGTAGCAGGTTCAAGTTTTTTTTTAATATTTTTTTATTTTTTTATTTTTATTTTTTTACTTTACAATATTCTATTGGTTCTACCACACATCAGCATGAATCCGCCATGGGCGTATGCGTGTTCCCCATCCTGAACCCCACTTCCACCTCCCTCCCTGTACCATCCCTCCGAGTCATCCCAGTGCACCAGCCCCAAGCATCCTGTATTGAACCTGGACTGGCGATTCATTTCTTATATGATATTATACATGTTTCAGTGTCATTCCCCCAAATCGTCCCACCCTCTCCCCTTCCCATAGTCCAAAAAACTGTTCTATACATCTGTGTCTCTTTTGCTGTCTTGCATACAGGGTTATCATTACCATCTTTCTAAATTCCATATATATATGTGTTAGTATACTGTATTGGTGTTTTTCTTTCTGGCTTACTTCACTCTGTATAATAGGCTCCAGTTTCATCCACCTCATTAGAACTGATACACAATGGAGTATTACTCAGCCATTAAAAAGAATACATTTGAATCAGTTCTAATGAGGTGGATGAAACTGGAACCTATTATACAGAGTGAAGTAAGCCAGAAGGAAAAACATAAATACAGTATACTAACGCATATATATGGAATTTAGAAAGATGGTAACAATAACCCGGTATATGAGACAGCAAAGGAGACACTGATGTATAGAACAGTCTTATGGACTCTGTGGGAGAGGGAGAGGGTGGGAAGATTTGGGAGAATGGCAATGAAACATGTAAAATATCATGTAGGAAACGAGTTGCCAGTCCAGGTTCGATGCATGATGCTGGATGCTTGGGGCTGGTGCACTGGGACGGCCCAGAGGGATGGTATGGGGAGGGAGGAGGGAGGAGGGTTCGGGATGGGGAACACATGTATACCTGTGGCGGATTCATTTTGATATTTGGCAAAACTAATACAATTATGTAAAGTTTAAAAATAAAATAAAATTAGAGAAAAAAAAAAAAAAGAACTGATTCAAATGTATTCTTTTTAATAGCTGAGTAATACTCCATTGTGTATATATACCACTGCTTTCTTATTCATTCATCTGCTGATGGACATCTAGGTTGCTTCCATGTCCTGGCTATTATAAACAGTGCTGCGATCAACATTGGGGTACACGTGTCTCTTTCCCTTCTGGTTTCCTCAGTGTGTATGCCCAGCAGTGGGATTGCTGGATCATAAGGCAGTTCTATTTCCAGTTTTTTAAGGAATCTCCACACTGTTCTCCATAGTGGCTGTACTAGTTTGCATTCCCACCAACAGTGTAAGAGGGTTCCCTTTTCTCCACACCCTCTCCAGCATTTATTGCTTGTAGACTTTTGGATAGCAGCCATTCTGACTGGTGTGAAATGGTACCTCATTGTGGTTTTGAATTGCATTTCTCTGATAATGAGTGATGTTGAGCATCTTTTCATGTGTTTGTTAGCCATCTGTATGTTTTCTTTGAAGGAGGTTGAATTTTAAAGGCCATAAACTCAAGTGTATGAAATGAGAATTTTTTTAATATGTCTAATACAGTCCCAAAGAAAGGCAATGCCAAAGAATGCTCAAACTACCACACAATTGCACTCATCTCACAGGCTAGTAAATAATGCTCAAGATACTCTAAGCCAGACTTCAGCAATACGTGAACCATGAATTTCCAGATGATCAAGCTGGTTTTAGGAAAGGCAGAGGAACCAGAGACCAAATTGTCAACATCTGCTGGATCATGGAAAAAGCAAGAGAGTTTTCCAGAAAAACATCTATTTCTGCTTTATTGACTATGCCAAAGCCTTTGACTGTGTGGATCACAATAAACTGTGGAAAATCCTGAAAGAGATGGGAATACCAGACCACCTGACCTGCCTCTTGAGAAACCTGTATGCAGGTCAGGAAGCAACAGTTAGAACTGGACATGGAACAACAGACTGGTTCCAAATAGCAAAAGGAGTACGTCAAGGCTGTATGTTGTCACCCTCCTTATTTAACTTATATGCAGAGTACATCATGAGAAATGTTGGGCTGGAAGAAGCACAAGCTGCAATCAAGATTCCCGGGAGAAATACCAATAACCTCGGATATGCAGATGACACCACCCTTATGGCACAAAATGAGGAGGAACTAAAAAGCCTCTTGTTGAAAGTGAAAGAGGAGAGTGACAAAGTTGGCTTAAAGCTCAACATTCAGAAACCGAAGATCATGACATCTGGTCCCATCACTTTGTGGAAAATAGATGGGAAACAGTGGAAACAGTGTAAGACTTTATTTTTTGGGGGGGCTCCCAAATCACTGCCGATGGTGATTACAGCCATGAAATTAAAAGATGCTTACTCTTTTGGAAGAAAATTATGATCAACCTAGATAGCCTATTAAAAAGCAAAGACATTACTTTGTCAACAAAGGTCCGTCTAGTGAAGGCTATGATTTTTCCAGTGGTCATGTATGGATGTGAGAATTGGACTGTGAAGAAAGCTGAGTGCCGAAGAATTGATGCTTTTGAACTGTGGTGCTGGAGAAGACTCTTGTGAGTCCCTTGGACTGCAAGGATATCCAACCAGTCCATCCTAAAGGAGACCAGTCCTGGGTGTTCATTGGAAGGACTGATGCTGAGGCTGAAACTCCAATACTTTAGCCACCTGCTGGGAAGAGTTGATTCATTGGAAAAGACCCTGATGCTGGGAGGGATTGGGGGCAGGAGGAGAAGGGAATGACAGAGGATGAGCTGGCTGGATGGC
This sequence comes from Bos indicus x Bos taurus, assembly GCF_003369695.1. Taxonomy (NCBI): domain Eukaryota; kingdom Metazoa; phylum Chordata; class Mammalia; order Artiodactyla; family Bovidae; genus Bos; species Bos indicus x Bos taurus. The sequence continues at coordinate 53,876,316 of NC_040077.1, forward strand.
ATCACCGACTCGATGGACATGAGTGTGAGTGAACTCCGGGAGTTGGTGATGGACAGGGAGGCCTGGCGTTCTACAGTTCATGGGGTCCCAAAGAGTTGGACATGACTGAGCGACTGAACGGAACTGAACTGAATACAGTTTTACTTAGTTTTTTTTATAGCACTTTCTCTATTGATGGAAAAATCGTCTACTGGTTCTAAGGAATCTCATAGCTTCGAATATTTTAGAGGCAAAGATTTAATAAGTTTAGTAATTTCTACCTCACATTTTCCTTCTATTTTTGCCAGAGGGTAAAACTCAGGATCAGGTGATAAACAGCACACTCAAAGAAATAGAGTATGAAGATAAGATTATTTATAGATATAAACAAGGTGGTGGTTGTTCAGTTTCCAAGTCATGTCCAACTCTGCGACCTCATGGACTGCAGCACTCCAGGCCCCCCGTCCCTCACCATCTCCCATAGTTTGCCCAAGTTCATGTCCATTGAAACAGAGATGCCATCCAACCTTCTCATCCTCTGTCACCCTCTTCACCTTCTGCATTCCATCTTTCACAGAATCTGGGTCTTTTCTGGTGAATCAGTTTTTTTAGCAGGTGGTCAAAGTTTTGGAGCTTCAGCTTTAGCATCAGCCCTTCCAATGAATACTCAGGACTCATTTCCTTTAGGATTGACTGGTTTGTTCTCCTTGCAGTCCAAGGGACTCTCAAGAGTCTTCTCCAACACCACAGTTCAAAAGCATCAATTCTTTGGCCTTCTGCCTTATGTATGATCCAATTCTCACATCCATACATGACTACTGGAAAGACCATAGTTTTGACCAGACAGACCTTTGTTGGCAAAGTGATGTCTTTCTTTTTAATATATTGTCTAGGTTTGTCATAGCTTTCTTTCCCAGAAGCAATCATCTGCTAATTTCATAGCTGCAGTCACCATCTTCAGTAATTTTTGAGCCCAAGAAGAGGAAATCTGTCACTGCTTCCACCTTTTCCCCTTCTGTTTGCCATGAGGTGATGGAACCAGATGCCATGACCTTAGGGTTGTTTTTTTTTAATATTGAGTTAAATTTAGTTTTTAATATTGAGTTAAACTGGCCTAAACAGGTTTTTTTTTTTTTTTTTACTCCCCTCTTTCACCCTCATCAAGAGGCTCTTTAGTTCCTCTTCACTTTCTGCCATTAGAGTGATATCATCTGCATATCTGAGGTTATTGATATTTCTCCAGGCAATCTTGATTCCACCTTGTAACTCATCCAGCCTGGCATTTTGCATGCTGTGCACTGCATATAAGTTAAATAAACAGGGTGACAATGAACAGCCTTTTCATACTCCTTTCTCAATTGTGAACCAGTCAGTTGTTCCATATAAGGTTCTAATTGTTGTTTCCTGACCCTGAGTTTTCTCAGGGACAAGTATTCCCATCTCTTAAAGAGTTTTCTACAGTTTGTTATGAACCATACAGTCAAAGCCTTAGAAATAACAATAAAACAAGACGAGTGACTGAGGGATTCTAAAGAGGAGGGCATAGTTACTATCCTTATAAACAAAGAGAGAACGGGAGAGGCAACAAAGGAACCCAATGAAAATAGTCATAGGTTATAAAGAGGAAGGCAGCCACTGCCAAAATTTGTCTTGGCAGGCAACAGATCAAGTGGGGAGAGGTATTGAGAGAATAGGTGGGGCATATAAGTAAATACATTGACTTAACTTCTCTTTATTATCTCTTTTCAATGTTTCTTATTGTTCAAAGCCAACCATGGTCCAGATGGCGACAGAATCTGCCAAAATGAGGCAGTCCTGTAAATAAGCCTCTGGGTCTGAAACAAGGCAAAGAAAAATAGCTCTGTTGGGATAAATAAGGAATGTCAGTTAAGGGCTCAGACATTATTCTCAGATATAGAGAAAATGTGCTATCTTTGTGTCACCAAGATTTTCCTGGCTTCTGCTGTGGTGTTTAATTCCCACTGAGTTTTAATCATGGACTTCTATTAGCTCAAGTTTTGGTTTCTGTGGGCTTTATCACTGTGAATACTTGGACTTTCTCCTCCCTCCCCATCCCAAATAAATAGGCTTTACTTGTCTGTTTGCTCTTATTTTGTTGGAAGTGAAGGAAGATTACAATTCTTGTTATACTTTGAATGCAAGAAAGGTTTAGAGGCAGTAGAAATCTCTTTCTGCCAATTTGTGCCATGGCATTCATTCTTGAAACTCTCCTTACAAGTTCCAATATAAGAGGACGTCTATTAACTCAAGTTTTGGTTTCTGTGGGCTTTATTACTGTGAATATTTGGACTTTCTTCCCCTCCCCATCACAAATAAATAGCCTTTACTTGTCTGTTTGCTCTTTTTGAGTTGGAAGTGAAGGAAGATTACAGTTCTTGTTATACTTTGAATGCAAGAAAGGTGTAGAGGCAGTAGAAATCTCTTTCTGCCAATTCGTGCCATGGCATTCATTCTTGAAACTCTCCTTACAAGCTCCAATATAAGAAAGTGAAACATCAATTCTTGTGCAGTTAGGTTCCTTTTGAACCATTGGTTGCCTGTTATCCACTCCTAACATTAGTAGGCAGCTTGGGGACTGAAGATGGGTGGGGAAGGTTTTGAAGGCTTTCGTGGCCTTAGATAGTTATCTAATTTTCTTAGTTTTCTTTCAGAGTTCTCTCATTTCAAACCATATATCTTTATCTAGTTTGGAACAAGAAATTACCCTTCTATCCTTTTTTTTTTTTTTTAACATTGTTTATGGTATAAACTATATGATTTGAATTTTGAAGAAAAAATAGAAAACTGTGTAAAACATTAAAACTTCTTTCAAACAATCCAGCAATTCTAATACAAAGGTGCTTTGTTTTAAGACCATAATGTGAGCCATGAGTTTTTAAAGTAAATTCTTTAAGAAATTTGGCAAGTTGCTTCACTTTCATTTGTATTCCTATCACTCAAATCCTATCTGCCAATGCAATAGATGCCACCAAGCTAACGGAAGAAGATCAAGGTGGCAAGAAAAAAATTGTGGAAAGGAAATCAAATATATTATTTCCTGTGCCAAGTATAGTTGAGCAAAGAGATTTACATTGGGAAGTTTTACATTTAGAAATGCAGAATGATATACACACTAGAATCCACAGTTCCAGAAGTGCTGAATATTACATCTAATTTGCTAGAAAATAATTCTGTAATAATATAAACAATTTGAGTACATTATCACTTCACTTATAAAAAGTATTGTATAATTAAAAATGAACTAATGGTAGTATCGACATACATTTTCTCTACAAACATTGAAAAAATATTCCTGTACCACATAAATCTTATCAACACAATAGATTCAGTAGACTTGGAACACTACAAAAAAAAAATATTTTCACATCTTGAGATGAACTCTACATTTTACTTTGTTTTAAAGTCAATTTTCAGAAACCTACATTAAAAACTATAATATGGACTATTTGACTGACCAGAAGTCATAGAAACATAAGCTACAACTCTATTTGTGACAACCGTTTCTGGAGAATTTAAACATTCTATTAAATTTTACCTTTCCCAGCAAGGTAAAGAAAAAGAGACAGTCAGAGCGTATTTACATTCTGGTCCCACAGAAGCACAAGGAACACAGCGTGTTGTGGTGAACAGAGCCAGGCAGGGCAAAGGTTCCTATAATCACACTGTTCACTTCTGTTCCTTGCTACAGTTCTTCTTCCTATAAGTATTAATAGTTGATGAGAAGTAAAAAGTGTCTCAAATAGTTAGCAGTTTGATTATCACTCTTTCGAATGCAATCCTTTTACCTTAACTGTGTAATCCCCTAAAATATATTCACAATGGTTTGATTGCTATAAATATAAGCTATTTCAAATATCATAGCTTAACTTTTAAATATTTAAACTGTGAATTATGAAATATTGTAATAAACATTATCTGTGAAAGAATTTACCAGTCTTGTGCCAATCATTAGAAATATGCAGCAAGGGGGTTCCTGTTGGATAGAAACTCTTTTGGCTTTTGCTGTCACTTCAGAATATAATACAGTCTCTTCTTTCAGATTTGATAGCTCTTATTGAAATGCAGTTCAGTGATTGTTTTTGGACAGTAATTAAGAGAAGTTCTTGAGACTGCTATACCAAATTATATTTATGTCAAACTTCAATCTTCTTCAAAGCCAACCCACCAACCAATATTTAGTCCAAAACAAAGACAAAAATAGCCCCTGCATTTACAGTCAACTAGAATAATAATAAGAAAGCAAAGACAGGAATATAACAATATTTTCCAAATCTATTAGTAAAGGCAATGACATTCTTCAGCTAAGTGATTTTTAAAAATAGATTTCATACAGGTATAGATAATAGAGAAACTATTTTTTCTCTATGCATCTGTGTGTCTTTATTCAACCTCAAAGTGAAAATGGTAAATGCATCAATGAGTGCCAGAAATTAGAGGTGGAAGAAGGGTATAGTTATTAAGGAATAATATAGTAATATAAATATGGTAACATTAAGGAGCTTTGTGTGTGTGTGTGTGTGTGTGTGTGTAATGAGACCGTCTGTGTCATGATTGTGGTGTTTGTACTCAATTCTACACGTGTAACAAGTTTTCATATAACCATACTTCTTGCTTAGTGTGTGCACATGTGTGTACATACACACACAGGATTACACACAAAACTGGAGAAATTTCAGTAAAGGTCTGTTGTTGAGTTAACAATATTGTCCCGATGTAAATTTCCTTGTGTTGATAGCATACTATGGCTGTGTAAGAAATTATCATTGAGGAAGGTTGAAGGACAAGTACATGGGGAGTCTCTGCACTATTTTAGCAAGTCCTTGTGATTACTGAATTTTTTCAAGGTACAAAGTTTACTTAAAATTCTTACTCATAACTGACAGAGATGTTTGAATTAGCAGCGAATGTCATCAAGAAGTATTTTAACTATATTTTATACATTTAAAAATTTAAATAGAAAGGTGCCAGATATAAAAATGAACCAACCCAAACTTTTAGAAAAACGTTTGAGATGTAAAACACACAGAGTTTAATGATTATACTATAATTATGTAACAATGTCTCTTTTAGTATAGTTTAATAAATTACTCATTCAAAATTATTTCAAAACTTTTTAAAAAGAGAAATATATTGGGCATATTGTTAGTGATTTTTCCATGTGTCATGGATATTAAATGTCAGAGACTACTCAGTATTCTTGCCAGAGTAACACACTTGTGTGAACTATCTCCTTCCTTTCCTTTTTTTTTTTTTTTAATTTAAATTTATTTAGGTTCCTTTTTTTACATTAGTTTACTTAGGCTATGATTTTACTGAAAGAATATATACCTCTAGACAAACTACAGTTTTTTAAGTTGTCAGCTCCCCCTTGTATAGGAACAGTATAAATACTCTGTCTTAATGTATTCTATATGATTTATTCAAATAAATGATAAGAATTCACAGTATAGTATTATAGTGCTGATCTCATAGCAAGCTCATCTGTTACTATCAAATCTGAAAATATGTTTTTGAAATCTGAGTAGAAATTTGGTGTTATCGTTAACAAATGTGAACCACATGTTGGGACACTTTGGTAGAAACCATGTAATGTGTTAGTCTTTTTTTAAATTTATTTTTAATTAGAGGATAATTGCTCTACAATGTTGTGTTGGTTTCTGCCGTACAACAATGCGAATCAGCCATAATATACACATATCCTCTGCCTCTTGAACCTCTCTCCCACTCCACCCTCATCCGACCCTCTAGGTTGTCACAGAGCACCAGTTGAGCTTCCTATATTATACAGCATCTTCTCACTAGCTGTTTTACATGTGACAATGCATATGTTTCAATGCTCCACTCTCAATTTGTTCCACCCTCTAGCTATTTCAAATAGCTGAGCTATTTAAAATCTTAAAAATGATGCCGTTAAAGTGCTGCACTCATTATGCCAACAAATTTGGAAAACACAGCAGTGACCGAGGACAGGAAAAGGTCATTTTTCATCTCAATCCCAAAGAAAGGCAATGCCAAAGAATGTTCAAATAACCATACAATTGCACTCATTTCTCATGCCAGCAAGATTATACTCAAAATCCTTCAAGTGAGGCTTCAGCAGTATGTAAACTGAGAACTTCCAGATAGTCAAGCTGGATTTAGAAATAGCAGAGGAACCAGAGATCAAAATGCCAACATACACTGGATCTTGGAAAAAGCAAGGGAATTAAAAAAAAAATCTACTTCTGCTTCACTGACTATGCTAAAGCCTTTGACTTTGTGACATATTCTTAATGAAATGGGGATACCAGACTACATTACCTGCCTTCAGAGAAACCTGTATGCAGGACAAGAAACAACATTTACAACTGGACATGGAACAACAGACTGATTCAAAATTGGGAAAGGAGTATGTCAAGGCTGTTTCTTGTCACCCTGTATACAACTTATATGCAGAGTACATCATGCAAAATGCTGGCCTGGATTAATCACAAGCTGAAATCAAGATATCTGGGAGAAATATCAATAACTTCAGATATGCAGATGATTCCACTGTAATGGCAAAAAATTGAAGAGAAACTAAAGACCCCTCTTGATGAAGGTGAATGAGGAGAGTGGAAAGGCTGGCTTAAAACACAGCATTCAAAAAATGAAGATTATGGCATCTGCTCCTATCACTTCATGGCAAATAGATATAGAAAATGTGGAAACAGTATCAGATTTCATTTTCATGGGCTCCAGTATCAATGCGGATGGTGACTGAAGCCAAGCAATGAAAAGAAACTTGCTCCTTGGAAGAACAGCTATGACAAACCTAAGCAATGTATTAGAAAGCAGAGACATCACTTTGCTGACGAAGGACCATATAGTCAAAGCTATGATTTTTCCAGTTGTCATGCACGGATATGAGAGTTAGACCATAAAGAAGGCTGAGTGCCAAAGAATTTATTCTTTCAAACTGTGGTGCTGGAGAAGACTCTTGAAGGTCTCTTGGACAGCAGGGAGATCAAACCAGTCAGAACTAAAGGAAGTCAACCCTGAATAACCAGGGCTTCCGTGGTGGCTCAGATGGTATGGCAAAGCCAATACAATACTGTAAAGTAATTAACCTCCAATTAAAATAAATACATTTATATTTAAAAAAAAGAAAAAGAAAAAAAAATGACACTCAAAAAAAGAATCCACCTGCAATATGGGAGACCTGGGGTCAATCCCTGGGTTGGGAAGATCCTCTGGAGGAGTGCATGGCAACCCACTCTAGTATTCTTGCCTGGAGAATCCCCATGGACAGAAAAGCCTGGTAGGCAACAGCCCTTGGGTCCAACAAAGAGTTGGACACGACTGAGTGACTAAGCACTGAATATTCATTGGAAGGACTGATGCTGAAGTTGAAGCCCCAATATTTTGGCTACCTGATGTCAAGAGCTGACTCATTGGAAAAAGACCCTGATGCTGGGAAAGATTGAGGGTAGGAGAGAAGGGGGCAACAGAGGATGGGTTGGTTGGATGGCATCACTGACTCAATAGACTTGAGTTTGAGCAAACTCAAGACATAGTGAAAAACAGGGAAGCCTGGTGTGCTGTAATCCATGGGGTCACAAGGAGTTGGACACAATTTAGGGACTGAACAGTGACAACAACTTGTATCTCTTTAGACATTTTAAAAAATGGCTGGGTATGACTTAAACATGTTTCCATAGTGACACATCCATGACTTTTGGTCTCACTTTTCTTTATCTTTCTATCCCAGGATATGTAATACATCTGCCAATGATCCTATATTTCTATCTCTTGATGAATCTATGAATTTGTTGAAACCCATATATGAATAACATGTATATCTGTATTCTCTCCATTTTCATCTGTAGATTTCCTTCCCATCTTTTCTGCTTATCTCAACTGTGTAATTCTCTCAGGCCTACAATACAGAAAGAACTTTTTTTTTTTTTTAATGCTTGAGTAAGAAAGGAAGATGCCCAGTCTTAAGTATTTTGAGACTCATATTGACATAATGATATGGGTTTTACTATATGGCACTCATCCTCATGGACTGCACAGATGCTTTGAGGGTGGGGCACAGAGCTGGATTTGGTGGACTCAAGTTTGGTTTTACTGTGCATCTCAAAATATTGCGAGTAGTCGTTAGCAAACTCCTGTCTCTGCTGTTGCTCATAGTCTACCTTTGTAAATTCATTCTTCTGGGGACTTTTTTCCTCAGGGCCACAGTTGGTACTTCTTAAAATCAGGTTACTGTATGGTCTTCCTATTCATCAGACATCTCTGTATTGATCTAGACTCCTACTGTGCACCATGTTAAATTTTGTCTTGAGGGTTCTAAGTTCACACAGCTCAGAGTGGGTTCCATGATTCCCTGTTGGATGCTCAGAAGCTATTTGCCCAAGGGACATTTAATACTGTTAATTAGCATGCAGTTAATTATTAGGCCATCATAAGATTTGAACAGGATAGAAAAAAATATCCAATCTGTGCTTTACACATAATTGTATTCGTGTAGATGATAGAGTCAATACAGAAACAGACTGGAGGCAGATGGACTGGCTGGATTGCTGCCATAATCTGGGGTAGAAATAATAATAGCCTGAATTAAAGTGGGGGCAGATTTAGCAGAGGAAGCCAACCTGAGATAAATTTTTATTATCAAATATACATGGAGAATCAGGAAAGGAAAAATCTAACATGCTTCCAGATCTCAACTTGATTCATGTAAATCTGTTCTCTATTTCCTTCTTGTCACTAGAGAATTATGCTTTTTTAAGAGATGCAATGGGTTTAGGGTACCATACAGTGATCAAGTTGACCTCATTAACCCAATGTACACTGGTAAGACCAAAAGAAATTACAGCTACACTAAGGGGATCAGCTTGGAGCCCTAAATAAAATGATGCAATGAAACTAAGTAAGTGTAATGCATTCTGCCTGTCCTTTCTACTATGTTTGCTTCTTCAGGGGAACATTAATTTGTGAGGAAATGCTAACACATATTATACTGAAATTATTTATTGGCAGTGCATACTTATGTGCTCTCAACCTATAATATAATGGGAGAAGAGAAAATAGTTGTGGAAGCAATGAAAACACACAGAATTTGTATGCAAGGCTCATATGGACTTTGCAAGCCGAATAGATTTTCCATAGATATAAAAGTATTCCAGAACTATTTCAGTATAGGATAGTTTGGGGTTTCATAAATGAGTCAGTGTAAGTTTGCACAAGTGAAAAGAGTCTGATTTCTTTCCTGCAGCTGTGCACTGAAGTAAGCAATTATGTCAGTTACCAAATACAAAGGCATAGAAATTTCAGACCTTCCAGCTGTTCATGAAGTTGGTTGGTATTTGTACACTTATCTCCAGGTACCTGATTGATGGTGGTGTAGCTAGTGCCATGTCTTAAAGAAAAAAATTCCTTTAAGTGCTAATGGTGACTACTATTTGTAAAATTCTAGCATAATCTAACTTCAAAAAAAAATCTTGCGTTTTCTCACATCAGAATATGAGAAACATTTTTGCTCATCGGTGATTGGATTTTGATAATTACTCCTTCATTCTCATCTTGTGCTAATAGTAGACTCCATAATGCATTAAAACTACTTCAGTTTCTAAGATCATATCATAGCCTCTTCTCTCAGCTATGACAGGTTTAACAGGGAACTTGTTATTTTTCCTCTCTGTATGGTGACACTTTGATTTAATCACTTCTAAAATGCAATTGTCAAGAAATGAATCTGCAAAGGCTTTGTAATATGCTCCAGAATTTGACCTTTTGGGACCAGGAAGTTGTTTTGTCATTCTTGATGTTGAGAAATGGATCAACCTCTCTGAACATGATGATGCATTCACTAATATACTTATTGTACTTGTGAGATTCATTAAATCCAGGCACAGAATGCCTTTGAACTGTGTTATTTCCAAGGACATGTTGTGTTTTCGCTTTATATTCAGTAAGTTCTGTGATTTAACCTTATCTAAATTTGTTATTTATAAACATTCTCCATTTTCAGAAATATGTTATTATTTTTCCCCATATTGCTTATCAGGAGTTTAGACAACAGTCAAGAATCTCTGGCATTGAGAGAGAAACTTCCTTAAAGGGAGACAGAAAGCTGTATTCTCCTTTGAGTAAATCCCTGTGGAGTGGAGAACAGTGATTGACACTAGCTGACCAGGATACTTGCATTCTTTTTGTTTCTTGAACACAAATCCCTTAGCTGAATGCAGAACACTCATAATTGCCAGAGGTTCCCATTGTGATGGGAATTGGCATTTGAGAAATAGCCTGACCCTAGAGAATACAAAGAAAACACATCTTGGGTCTGCCACTTGTGAAATGTATGTTTTGAATTCTGTGCTACTAGATTTGTGCCTCCGGATGTTTTGCTGGCCCCTATGGCCCTTTAGAATCCCAAGTGAGAGAGAAAAGAAACTTGAAGTGTTTTTTTCTCCATTATTAACACATTAGGTATGTGTAGTGTTTTGCTGCTGGGTTTTATAGAAGTTCTGTCTTGGCTAGCAATCACATCAGCCTCCAGTGACTAGAACTAGCAGAAGGAACACCACGATGGCTATTAAGTATCCCCATCTTCCTCTGCTACTCTTGGTGATTTGGGAAATGACTAGCCAAAAACCATGATCCCATGGGAAGATTCTGCCTTGGAACTATAAGAAGGAGCAGTGTCATTTTTATTACTATTCAAATCACCATTCAGACACCAAGGCGGACTAATAACTCTATCTTCACTGTGCATAAATTCACAATCTTCATTGTGAATAAACGAGTGCATTTATTCACCTTTGGTGGTGGTTCATAACTCCTGTGCACTTGAATAAACGTGCTCTTGGCTCAAAGAGTAGCCAGATCTTAAAGGTAAAGTATAAATTAAGATGTGTCATGAAGCATTGGATTTTTTCTGAAATCTAAATGAGGTCATAAATAACAGATGAAAAGCAATAGCTTAGAACTTAAGGATAAATGACTGTATAGAGATCTGAATTTCCAATTAGATTTAAATAAGTATGTCAAAATTTAGTCCTTCAGACTAAAGTATTCAAGACTCTGGTCAGCCTGGCTGTTGGTCAGTTCTTTCACTTCAGTAGCTGCTATGTTTGTTTTGTGTGTATGTGTTTTATAGCTAAATTGCTGGCAAGCTAGATTATAATTTATTGATCAGTCAGATAGGCCACACTCTAAAATACAGCCCCCTTTATTATGTTAATGGTACATGGGGCAATTGTGAGATTCTCCCACTTATGTTCAGCTGAAATATTATAAATAGAGGCATAAGATTCTCCTCTAGGAATTAACTGAAAAGCAAGGTATAACTATACAAACTGTGATATGCAAAGCCTTGAAGTTCAGAATGATAATCATTCATTAAAAACTGATTAAAGAAGTAATTTGAATACAAAATGACTTACCAGAAAGGCTACTAAGAAACCTTCTTACTTGTCAAAACTTCTTAAAAGAAAATGTAAATATTATTTTAAGTTATGATCATGATTATAGACTTTGAGGTTATCCTGAGATTGAGAGATTATCCTATATTATCCAGTTGACCCAACCTCATCACATGAATCCTTAAAGGTGAAGAACCTTTCCTGGTTGAGTTAAAAAGATGAAGAGAAAGGAAACATAAAAAAGATGGAACTTCTGCTGATGGTGTTGAAGATGGAAGAAGCGGGCCATAAGCCAAGGCATCTAGAAGCTGGAAAGGATTCTCAACTAATAGTCAGCAAGAAAATGGGGATCTCACTCCTACAACTGTTGAATTGTGCCAAGATCCAAGGGATCAAAGAAATGTTTTAAAAACCCTAGAGCCTCTGGAAAGAAATGAAGTCCTTGATTTTAACTCAGTGAGCTTTGTATTCAGCTTCTAGCCTTTTTGTTGTTTAGTTGCTAAGATGTGGCTTACTCTTTTATGACCTCATGGAATGTAGCCTATCAGGCTCCTTTGTCTACAGGATTTCCAGGCAAGAATTCTGGAGAAGGTTATTATTTCCTTCTCCAGGGGATCTTCCCAACCCAGGAATCGAATCCATGTCTTCTGCATTGGCAGGCACATTCTTTACCACTAAGCCACCTGGGAAGCCCACTTCTAGCCTACAGAACTGTAAAATAATACATTTTTATTGTTTAAGTTTCTAAAGTTGGCTCTGTTTTGTTACAACAGCAAAAGGAAATACGTACTCTGCACTACAGACCAGATGGCTTCTTATCTCATCTGTCAATCTAAGTGTCTGTATCTATCACCTGTCTTTGCCATGATTTTTAAACCCCATAACATGGATATCACAAATGTTTCAATACCTTAGAAATTTTTTGCAGCAAAGGCTGGAGGAAAGGAGGGAACAGGCAAGTGGGTCTCCTGGTACTCAATACATTTCAAATGCAATAGTTCTCTATTACATGTCTTTTGAATAATGAATCATTCTGCCCATGGAAATTTAAAACCACTCTTATTGCATTTTTTTTTCTTTTTCTTTTTTTTTAAATTTTATTTTATTTTTAAACTTTACATAATTGTATTAGTTTTGCCAAATATCAAAATGAATCCACCACAGGTATGCATGTGTTCCCCATCCTGAACCCTCCTCCCTCCTCCCTCTCCATACCATCCCTCTGGGTCGTCCCAGTGCACTAGCCCCAAGTATCAAGCATCGTGCATCGAACCTGGACTGTCAACTCGTTTCATACATGATATTTTACATGTTTCAATGCCATTCTCCCAAATCTTCCCACCCTCTCCCTCTCCCACAGAGTCCATAAGACTGTTCTATACATCAGTGTCTCTTTTGCTGTCTCGTACACAGGGTTATTGTTACCATCTTTCTAAATTCCATATATATGCCTTAGTATACTGTATTGGTGTTTTTCTTTCTGGCTTACTTCACTCTGCATTTTTCTCTGTTCGTAATATTAAATGAGTAATAATACAGAAAGTGAAGGTTCTGGTTCTAAAGATGAGAAATACAGATCTCCTAACCTTGATACACTTGAGGTAAAAATTGGAACTCATTAGGAAAGTTGAAAATAGAGACTATTCTGACTCAAATGGATGCTCATTAAACCTAAGCCTGTCAACTGTGTGTTCAGTTGTGAAGGGAAAGATCAAAGTAGGAACTGTATGAAATGCTTGAAATATATCAGCAAGATCACATCTAAAATGTGATATGCACTTAGGAATTTTATAGTATTTTAAGCCCGTGGGAAGAGCATCCCCTTCTTTAAAACATACAAGCCTTATGGCTCTAAAAGTTTTTAAGTCAAACATATTTTTAGCATAAAATATATGAGAGATATCCAAGAGAGAATGATTCAGTGGGAAGAGAGATTTTCTGTAGAGGAGTAAAATGAGAGAGAGAAGCAAACAGTGGTACCATGGCTACAGCTCGGGGCAGAGAATGTGCTCTGGTCCACAGATAATCATCTAGTCTTTGTATGGAGACTGTCTCTATTTAGGGGGGGAAATAAATCAAGTCCTTATGACTCAATGGTACTATTATTTTCTACTTAAAAAAAAGTCTTTCTGGTAATAATCAGTCTTCATATGTAGGTCTGCCTTCAGGGGTTGAAAATGCTGCTCTGTACCTGGTAAACTCAGTAGTCATCTTTCTCATTATTAATAGATAAGTTCTGTGTCTCTCTCTAGAAAGGAAGAGAAAAAAAGAAAGAATAGATGAGTTTTGGTATATACAAATATATACATATATAGATGGATATAGATGTGTAGGGGCTTCCCTGGTGGCTCAGTGGTAAAGAACCTGCCTGCTAATGAGGAGATGCAGGTTTTATCCCTGGGTTGGGAATATCCTCTGGAGAAAGAAATGGCAACCCACTTCAGTATTCTTGCCTGGGAAGTCCCATAGACAGAGAAGCCTGGTGGGCTACAGTCCATAAGGTCGCAAAAGAATTGGATGCTACTTAGCGACTAAACAAGAACAACAGCAAAAATAGTTATATAAATATTTACATATAAAAATATGGATATAAAATATAGATAAATATAGATGTGTCCCTCAGTAAATATAACTATCAGGCACTGGATCTTTCTTGACTGGAATATCATGAGATAATTAAGTTCTATTGCAGTAAGGCATTTTTGGAGGTTATGAATTATCTTTTCACCTATGCATTCAAATGATACTCATTGAGATAAGTAAAATAATCACTCAGACAATATCTATGTTCTGTGGTTCAGCTCTGGAACCCTAGTGAGAGATCCCAGTTAAGATGGTTTATTCGTATAAGTTAACTTGCTACCTGCATACTTCAAATGTCCTAGTCTGCAGACCTCTTTACCATTTCTCTTGATGAAAGTGAAAGAGGAGAGTGAAAAAGTTGGCTTAAAGCTCAACATTCAGAAAACTAAGATCATGGCATCTGGTCCCATCACTTCATGGCAAATAGATGGGAAACAGTGGAAACAGTGGCTGGCTTTATTTTTCTGGGCTCCAAATCACTGCAGATGATTTTTTCATGGTGATTGCAGCCATGAAATTAAAAGTTGCTTACTCCTTGGAAGGAAGGTTATGACCAACCTAGATAGCATATTGAAAAGCAGAGACATTACTTTGCCAGCAAAGGTCCGTCTAGTCAAGGCTATGGTTTTTCCAGTGGTCATGTATGGATATGAGAGTTGGACTATAAAGAAAGCTAAGCACCAAAGAATTGATGCTTTTGAACTGTGTTGTTGGAGAAGACTCTTGAGACTCCCTTGGACTGCAAGGAGATCCAACCAGTCCATCCTAAAGGAGATCAGTTCTGACTATTCATTGGAAGGACTAATGCTGAAGCTGAAGCTCCAATATTTTGGCCACCTGATGCAAAGAGCTGACTCATTTGAAAAGACCCTGATGCTGGGAAAGATTGAGGGCAGGAGGAGAAGGGGATGACAGAGGATGAGATGGCTGGATGGCATCACCAACTCAATGGACATGGGTTAGGGTGGACTCCGGGAGTTGATGATGGACAGGGAGGCCTGGCGTGCTGCAGTTCATGGGGTTGCAAAGAGTTGGACACGACTGAGCGACTGGACTGAACTGAACTTATGGCGATAACTGAGATCTTAATATATTCTATTATATCATGTTCTGTGACATAAAACTCTCATTACAAGCTTAAATATGACCTCTTCCAAGAAATCCTCTTATCAGTGTAGCCAGTTGTGATCGCTCACTTGCCTAAATTACTTTTGCTCTTTAATTAATGTTTTCTCATCTTATTATATTATATACTTGCCTTTTCTCTCATTTTAAGTGCTATAATAAAAGTCAATTATATGTTTTTTTTTTTTTCCCTTTGGTCCTGATTAGAATGCCTGGAACTGATAGGCACAGATTATACATTAATGGAATAAGAAAATTAATTACTAAGTAGACATCAGTAGCTGGAAAGACACTTCATAAAGTAGGACACAAATGATATGAATTCATTGGGTTAAATCCCCATGTGGTCACATGCTTATATGTAACTGTTGGTTTCAAAATTCTTTCAAACTGTATCTCATCAAAATAAAGTAATATATAAATTTACAACAGAGACAGCTTTGTGAATAGGCTTACATTACCTCACTCTTCCTAGAAAATTAAAAGTAGACCTAAAAATTGTGAGGTCTGGAGTGTCATCTTTACATACAAAATTAGCACTTATAAGCTTATTTTAGCTATGTCTTACTCATGATGGGCTAGCCTATACATAATGAATTGTATGCGTTTGAATTGGTACTAGTTTTAATATTATACTCCACTTGAAATACCATACACAACACTCTGCACATGTGTATGTAAAATTCAGTTTCACTTTCTAAAAGTTATTTTGACCGTATGTTAGTTTATCTCCACCACTAAATACTATATTCCTGAAGATTACATACTTCCTTTTCATTGTTTTGTACATTTTTTGCTCTTTACTAAAATCTGAATAGTCTCATGAGTGATATTACTTAGGAGGCTAAATTGTTTTCCATTATCAAACATCACTGTGTGAAATGGTGCTCCTCTGGATACTATATGCTGGGTGAATGAAGATAAGTATCTAATATCTCCTTAGGAACCCATGGTCTAGTGGGCTCAATAACATTTAATTCTGGCACTACTGTTAATTTTTAATTTATCCACAGTCAATTTCTTAATGTTTTCAAAGAGTTGTTTCCTTTTATAATATAATGGAAACAAAACATGTACTCCTAGCCATATGTTATTTGAGATATTATTTTTAAAATACATTATAAAACAATGATGAACACTAATCTAAATTCAAACAAAAAAACATGTACATGGGGATTTAATCATCCATTTTTTTTCCCCAACAGGACCTGATTGGTCAAAATTTGGTGCATTTAAATCATTTCTTAAATCTAGTTTATTCAAATTTTAAGCATACCTGGATATAGTTGGTTTGTAACTAGGGTGCTTAATTCTCAATGACCCTTTTCTTTTAGAACTTTGCATGTAGAAAAACAAGTGCCTTATAAACCTGGTTCTATAAAGCAAAACCACTTTAAAGTTATTTTAATTCATCAGAACTGAATAAATCTTAACTTTCATATCTTATTTTAGCATGTCATATAAGTAAGCTAAAAACCACAAAAAAGCTTTGTTCACTTAATTTTATATAAAAAGATTTCTGTTTTGTTATGCTGAATTATTCTAGATGAGTGGCTTGTAATTATTTTGGCCCAGAGCTTCTAGAAAAGGGCCTTTGAAGCTAAAATGTGCACTGAAGAAACACTGTGACATATTTGGAGAAATTAAGGAAGATGTGTACCCAGCAAAGTAGGTAAATCTTAGAAACATTGTGTTGAGCTGGGGAGGGGGGAGGAGATATGTGGTTTATAAGAATGTATACAAATAAAAGAAATATTAAAAAAAAAAAAAACTAAACAAGTGGTACTATAGGTCTATCTAATTTGCTTACCTACCTATCTTTGTATCTGTAACATTAAAATGATTGCCTTTTTTTGATGCATAGAGAAATGAGACTGAGGAATTTGGCCAAAAGAGAATCAAAATTAAAACAAAGAGAAGTTTTGCCCAGATCATCGTGAGTTACTGAGGCATGTGGTTAATTTAGCATTTTGTGTCTGAGGTTCAGAGAAACAAAATGGAAAGAAATAAAAGAAATAATAAGTTCCTAATCTTAAAAAAAAAAGTAACCTTTTAACAGTTAAATTTTGGTGTGTTGTCTATGGCAGTTGATGAAAGGTAGTGACAACTATGACAATGAAGCATACCTCATCCCTTTTTATATTTTACTGAAATATCCAATTATACTCAGTATTTTCAGGGCATTAGAATGCCCAAATTTTGTTAAAGATGTTTTGGAATAGACAAAGGAATTCATTGAGCTCATCTTACATTCAGTTCAGTTCAGTTCAGTCTCTCAGTCGTGTCCAACTCTTTGCAACCCCATGAATCGCAGCACTCCAGGCCTCCCTGTCCCTCACCAATTCCCAGAGTTCACTCAAACTCATGTCCATCGAGTTGGTGATGCCAGCCAGCCATCTCATCCTCTGTCGTCCCCTTCTCCTCCTGCCCCCAATCCCTCTCAGCATCAGGGTCTTAAATTATCTTATTTTTCATTTCAAGTTTTGTCTGTGAATCCTTTTATGTCACCAGAGGGGCCCCATCTTACAGAGTTTGAATTTAGTGCTCACCGTCTATTCCGTGATTCTAAGCAGTTAAGCTTTGGGCTACAAGGCAGTACAGTGTGAGAGGAGATAGAAGAGTGCATTACAAAGTGGGCTTTAGGGTCACATTGCAAATCCCAGGTCAAATCCCAGGTCTGCTACTGACTGGCTATGTATCTGCTAAAATGTCTTCCGTGTGTCTCTAAGTGAATGAAGTAATTTTACTTATTGTACATGGTTATTTTTAGGTTTAATTTTTTTTTTATTGAAAGCAGTGACATACATAAAGTCTGCAATATATATTAGTTAAAATGATTAATAATTTAAAAAATAAATTTGCATATCATTTAGTGAATCAAAAGCTTTGCTGTTAATAAAACCAACCATATTAGCAGACAGTATAATGAAGATCAGTTGCAGTGCTATTCAAGTTGTATTCCACAGTTTGTTGGTCTGCAGATTGGTTACTAGTCTGTGATAAGTACAGAAACTGAAAGTGTTTAGAAACATATATAGTAAAACGACATACTTTGTTTATTGAATATTATAAAAATACATATAATGTTTTTTTATTTTATTTTTATGCTGATTTATTTTATTATAGTTTTTTTAAGGAATTGGTCTACAGTGAATTAGAATTGGAAAGAATAGCAACAATAACACTGGTCTTTTACCACATATAGTTTGAGAATTACTTGCTTACAGTTGTTCTTTGTCTTAAATGATTTTTATATTTCAAATACTGTAAAATATTCTCTCAGAGTGTACAGAACCTACACATTCCTCCATGTTGTTGCATGTGAACATAGATGTCTTCAAAAATAAATTTGGGGACTTCTATGAATTATAATGAGTAAATAATATTACATTATTTGAAAATATGACCATTCTTTCTTTTTTGAATATTGAAGTTAATGATTTCATTTTCTATCTTCAATAATATAAAAATGAAGAGTTCTGTATGTCAACTGTTTACAAACTCATAATTATTTCTTGAAGATAAATTTCTAAAAGTCAAATTAAATCACTGGAAGTCCAGATTTTTGAGGTTTTTATTGTACAATGACAGATTTTTCCCTGAAATAATTGTACTGATTTGTAATCTCTCAAGCAGTGCTCATGAGGTGTCAATGTTCTTTCTTTATTGTCTATTTTTCCTTGAAACATATTTCACTATTTTATGAATCAATGATTTGGTTTTTAAAATATCTTCAAATAATTATTGTGTGCATAAAAGTCACTTCACTCTTGTTCAACCTTGCCACCCTATGTACTGTAGTCTACCAGGCTCCTCTGTCCATGGAACTCTCCAGGAAAGCATACTGGAGTGGATATTGCCATGCTTTCCTCTAGGAGCTCTTCCTGACCCAGGGATAGAATCTGCATCTCCTGTGACTTCTGCATTTCAGGCAGATTTTAGTATCACTAAACTACTAAGGAAGCCTTAAATGACCATTATATTTTTTAAATTTCTTTTGTTAATTAAGTGAATTACATATGTCAGCAAATGCATCTGCCCTACCCAGAGTTGCTGAAAATAGCAAACAAATTGTATCCTCTTCTGATAAAAAGGCTTCCCTGAGACCACACAATTGGCAACTGACCAGAATCTTGTTGAGAACCAAACATATATCAGAAAGTAAAGTCAGCTGCAGTAGTCCCATGAACCAAAAAGTGATGAGATTTTACTCTAGATGCCATTTTGCAGTTGTGAAGAAGCTGCATTAAAAAAAAAAAAAAAAAAGCTTGACTGGCTTTAAAACAGAAAGTTAGAAAATTTATGAGAAGAAAAACAAAACAGCTTGCATTCCTGACTTTCCATCTGTAAGCTTCAATTCCTATGAAGACTACACGAAATTCTTGCTTTTCATTTATTTCCTTTTATTTCATGCAAGCTAAATGTGTACTTTAGTTTCTTATAACCATATCTTTTCTAGAGTTATTTTCTTCCCAGTTATTCCATTATCTCTTGGGATACTTGCTAATTTTTTTTGGTTTGAATTCTTTCAGTTCAGTTCAGTTACTCAGTCATGTCCAGCTCTCTGCGACCCCATGGACTGCAGCACGCCTGGCCTCCCTATCCATCACCAGCTCTTGGAACTTCTCAAACTAATGTGCATCGAATTGGTGATGCCATCCAACTATCTTATCCTCTGTTGTCCCCCTCTTCTCTTGCCTTCAGTCTTGCCCAGCATCAGGGTCATTTCCAATGAGTCAGTTCTTCGCATCACGTTGTCAAAGTATTGGAGCTTCAGCTTCAGCGTCAGTTCTTCCAGTGAATAGTCAGGACTGATTGGTTTGATATCCTTGCAGTCCAAGGGCCTCTCAGAAGTCGTCTTCAACACCACAGTTTAAAAGCATCAATTCTTTAGCACTCAGTTTTCTTTATACTCCAACTCTCACATTCATACATGACTACTGGAAAAACTATGGCTTTGACTATATGGACCTTTGTTGGCAAAGTAATATCTCTGGTTTTTAATATGCCCTCTAGTTTGGTCATCGCTTTTCTTCCAAGGAGCAAGAGTCTTTTAATTTCATGGTAGCAGTCAACATCTGCAGTGATATTGGAGCCCAAGAACATAAAGTCTCTCATTGTTTCCATTGTGTCCCCATCTATTTGACACAAAGCAATGGGACTGGATGCCATGATCTTAGTTTTCTGAATGTCGAGTTTGTAAGCCAACATTTTTACTCTCCTCTTTCATTTCAGCAAGAAGCTCTTTAGTTCTTCAATTTCTGCCATAAAGGTGGTGTCATCTGCATATCTGAGGTTATTGATATTTCTCCCAGAAATCTTGATTCCAGTTTGTGCTTAATCCAGCTTGGCATTTCTCATGATGTACTCTGCATATAAGTTAAATAAGCAGGGTGACAATATACAGCCTTGATGTACTCCTTTCCTGATTTGGAACCAAGTCTGTTGTTCCATGTCCAGTTCTAACTATTATTTATTGACTTGTACAGATTTCTCAAGAAGCAGATCTTGTATTCCCATCTCTTTGAGAATTTTCCACAGTTTGTTGTAATCCACACAGTCAAAGGCTTTGGCATAATCAATAAAGCCTAAGTAGATGTTTTTATGGAACTCTCTCGCTTTCTTGAGGATCCATAGGATGCTGGCAATTTGATCTTTGGTTCCTCTGTCTTTTCTAAATCCAGCTTGATTCTTGTTCTTGGTTATTTTTTTATTCCATACACATTATAAATATATTTCTAATTTGTTGTCTTCTAATTTTGCTTTTCACTTTTGAAGAAGTTATCAATATTATTAAATAAATATATTTTCTTTTATGTTTTATTCCTTTCTTATAATACTTCAAAAGACTTTTTCATGCACAATGTTTATTTGTGTCTTACCAGTAATGTATTCTATGTTATTTACATTTTTACATACCTGTAGTATTTAGTACAAGAAATCCTCTCTTTCCACAGTAGTGTGGGACTGTAAAAATAACCATACACACTAAGAATATGAAAGGGAAAGTGTTAGTCACTCAGTCATGTCAAGTCTTTTGCTATCCCATGGACTGTAGCCTGCCAGGCTCCTGTCTCCCTGGAATTCTCCAGGCAAGAAGACTAGAGTGGGTAGCCATTCTCTTCTTCAGGGGGTCTTCCTGACCTAGGGATTGAAACTAGGTCTTCCGCATTGCAGGCAGATTCTTTACCATCTGAGCCACCAGGGAAGCCCCAAAACATGAAAGCAACTTTAATAATCAATAGGAAAATTATGATTGTTTCATGACTTTAAAAATTGTTGTCAAAACCTTAAAAACTTTTTTACTGTTGGTTATAGATGAGTCTCTCTCTCTATATATATATATATACATATACACACATGTATACAGAAACCTAGTAAAAACTTACTATTTATTTAGTGCACTAAAACATTGGAGATGTTAAAAATTAAAGTATTTTACTATTTTGTAAAAATGCTTATCGAGAGTTGAGTTTGAATATCGTCTCCCTTTTCTTCTCTTCATATAATTTAAAATGCAAGTGAAAATTTTATTTTATTTTTTCTGTGCTCTGGATAAATTCCATACACATTTCAAATGTTGTGGCAGATTGAAACTTTTACCCTTTGTGCTTTCAATATTGTGAAATATCTTTGAGAGTTCCTTCAGTGTGAAGTTTTTTTGGCATCACTTCCTCTGAGGCATCTCTTTCTTTTCCATCTCAACTACTTACTTATTTATGTTAAGAAATTCACCCTCACTGGAACTCAAAAGCCTCTTGATGAAAGTGAAAGTGGAGAGTGAAAAAGTTGGCTTAAAGCTCAACATTCAGAAAACTAAGATCATGGCATCCGGTCCCATCACTTCATGGCAAATGGATGGGGAAACAGTGGAAACAGCATCAGACTTTATTTTTCTGGGCTCCAAAATCACTGCGGATGGTGACTGCAGCCATGAAATTAAAAGACGCTTACTCCTTGGAAGGAAAGTTATGACCAACCTAGATAGCATGTTCAAAAGCAGAGACATTACTTTGCCAACAAAGGTTCGTCTAGTCAAGGCTATGGTTTTTCCAGTGGTCATGTATGGATGTGAGAGTTGGACTGTGAAGAAGGCTGAGCGCCGAAGAATTGATGCTTTTGAACTGTGGTGTTGGAGAAGACTCTTGAGAGTTCCTTGGACTTCAAGGAGATCCAACCAGTCCATTCTGAAGGAGATCAGCCCAGGATTTCTTTGGAAGGAATGATGCTAAAGCTGAAACTCCAGTCCTTTGGCCACCTCATGCGAAGAGTTGACTCATTGGAAAAGACTGATGCTGGGAGGGATTGGGGGCAGGAGGAGAAGGGGATGACAGAGGATGAGATGGCTGGATGGCATCACTGACTGGATGGATGTGAGTCTGAGTGAATTCCGGGAGTTGGTGATGGACAGGGAGGCCTGGCGTGTTGCGATTCATGGGGTCGCAAAGAGTCGGACACGACTGAGCGACTGACCTGATCTGATCTGACCTTACTGTAGCACATGTTTAGAGTCTCTTGAATGGTGCCATTATCAACATTCCTTCACTCAGCTGTTTGTACTCTAACTCTATTTACATTTGATTTGAATTTCACTTCCACCAACAACACTTTTCTTTTCTCCCCTCCTCCTTTCCTTCCTTTTCTTCTTTTTCCTCTTGTCTCCCTACTTTATTTCACTTTGCACATTCATGTTTGTTGATGAATTCTCTTTCTCTATCAATTATCTATTTTCGTAAAATGCTACATGGATTTACCACTAGGAGACAAAAAGGCAACTCAGTTCCATACCTTGCTGTCTGTGTGTGGACTTGTTAACAGATGCTTTGAAATCAACTACCAATGGACTTTGAAACAAGTGACACAATTAGGTCACATCATGATGCGTGTCCTTTACTTAGTGATTCCTGGATCAAAATGCTGGTAGTGAAGTTTGTATCATTATGTCATTACTCACAACTCATACCATGATAGGCAACATTTAAATTGTGTACTTGGGGGACTGGGGTTACTTAACAAAATCATAGTTACTGACAGTTGTACATTGAGAATCATGCAAAAGCAGAGAGTGTTTGTACTTGATCTATTAATACATATTAACCTGGCTAATGCTAGTCAGTTTATAGAGAGCCTTTATGTGAATTTTTTGGCATTGCCTTTCTCTGGATTGGAATGAAAACTCACCTTTTCCAGTCCTGTGGCCACTGTGGAGTTTTCCAATCTTTTTCAGTTTTCATTCCAATCCCATAGAAAGGCAATGCCAAAGAATGTTCAAACAGCTGCACAATTACACTCATCTCACGCGCTAGTAAAGTAATGCTCAGGATTCTCCAAACAAGGCTTCAATAGTACATGAACCAAGAACTTCCAGATGTTCAAGCTGGATTTAGAATAGGTGGAGGAATCAGAGATCAAATTGCCAACATCTGTTGGGTCATACATAAAGCAAGATAATTCCAGAAAAACATCTATTTCTGCTTTATTGACTATGCCAAAGCCTTTGACTGTGTGGATCACAACAAATTGTGGAAAATTCTTCAAGAGATGGGAATACCAGGCCACCTGACCTGCCTCCTGAGAAATCTGTATGCAGGTCAAGGAGCAACAGTTAGAATCGGACATGGAGCAATGGACTGGTTCCAAATTGGGAAAGGAGTACGTCAAGGCTATATATTGTCATCCTGTTTATTTAAATTAATGCATAGTGCATCACGCAAAATGATGGGCTGGATGAAGCACTAGCTGGAATCAAGATTGCAGACAAGTATCAATAACCTCAGATATGCAGATGACACCATCCTTATGGCAGAAAGTGAAGAGGAACTGAAGAGCCTCTTGATGAAAGTGGAAAAGGAAAGTAAAAAAGCTGACTTGAAACTCAACATTCAAAAAAATAAGATTGTGGCATCAGGTCCCGTCACTTAATGGCATATGGATGGGAAAACATTGGAAACAGTGAGAGACTTTATTTTTTTGGGCTCCAATATCACTGAAGATGGTGACTGTAACCATGAAATTAAAAAAGACACTTAGTCCTTGGAATAAAAGCTATGACCAAACTAGAGGGCATATTAAAAATCAGAGACATTACTTTGCTGACAAAGGTCCGTCTGATCAAAGCTATGGTTTTCCCAGTAATCATGTATGAATGTAAAATTTGAACCATAAAGATAGCTGAATGCTGAAAAATTGATTCTTTTGAACTATGATGTTGGAGAAGACTCTTGAGAGTCCCTTGCACTGCAAGGAGATCAAGGCAATCAATCCTTTTTTTTTTTTTTTTTTAATTGGAAGCTAATTACTTTACAATATTGTAGTGGTTTTACCATACATTGACATGAATCAGCCATGGATGTACATGTGTTCCCCATCCTGAACCTCCCCCCCCACCTCCCTCCCCATCCCATCCCTCTAGGTCATCCCAGAGCACCAGCCCTGAGTATCCTGTCTCATGCATCAAACCTGGACTGGCAATCTGTTTCTCACATGATAATATACATGTTTCAATGCTATTCTCTCAAATCATCCCACCCTTGCCTTCTCCCACAGAGTCCAAAAGATTGTTCTATACATCTGTGTCTCTTTCACTGTCTCACATATAGGGTTATCATTACCATCTTTCTAAGTTCCATATATATGTGTTAGTGTACTGTATTGGTATTTTTCTTTCTGGCTTACCTCACTCTGCATAATAGGCTCCAGTTTCATCCACCTCATTAGGACTGATTCAAATGTATTCTTTTTAATGGCTGAGTAATATTCCACTGTGTATATATACCACAGCTTTCTTATCCATTCATCTGCTGAGGGACATCTAGGTTGCTTCCATGTCCTGGCTATTATAAACAGTGCTGTGATGAACATTGGGGTACATGTGTCTCTTTCAGTTCTGGTTTCCTCAGTGTGTATGCCCAGCAGTGGGATTGCTGGGTCATAAGGCAGTTCTATTTCCAGTTTTTTAAGGAGTCTCCACACTGTTCTCCATAGTGGCTGTACTAGTTTGCATTCCCACCAACAGTGTAAGAGGGTTCCCTTTTCTCCACACCCTCTCCGGCATTTATTGTTCGTAGACTTTTGGATTGCAGCCATTCTGACTGGCATGAGATTGCACCTCATTGTGGTTCTGATTTGCATTTCTCTAATAATGAATGATGTTGAGCATGTTTTCATGTGTTTGTTAGCCATCTGTATGGCTTCTTTGAAGAAATGTCTGTTTAGTTCTTTGGCCCATTTTTTTTTGATTGGGTCATTTATTTTTCTGGAATTGAGCTGCAGGAGTTGCTCGTATATTTTTGAGACCATACTTTGTCAGTTGCTTTGTTTGCTATTATTTTCTCCCATTCTGAAGGCTGTCTTTTCACCTTGCTTATAGTTTCCTTCGTTGTGCAAAAGCTTTTAAGTTTAATTAGGTCCCATTTGTTTATTTTTTTCTTTTATTTCCATTACTCTCAGAGGTGGGTCATAGAGGATCCTGCTGTGATTTATGTCGGAGAGTTGTTTTGCCTATGTTTTCCTCTCAGAGTTTTATAGTTTCTGGTCTTACATTTAGATCTTTAATCCACTTTGAGTAATCAATCCTAAAGGAAATAAGTCCTGAATATTCATTGGAAGGACTGATGCTGAAGCTGAAATGCCAATACTTTGGCCACCTGATGCAAAGAACTGACTCATTGAAAAGACCCTGATGCTGGGCAAGATTGAAGGCAGGAGAAGGGGATGACAGGAATGAGATGGTTGGATGGCATCACCAGCTCGATGAACATGAGTTTGAGCAAGCTCCAGAAGTTGTTGATGGACATGGAAGTCTGGCATGCTGCAGTCCATGGGTCACAAAGATTTGGACATGATTGAGTGACTGAACTGAACTGAACTGATGTGAATTAGCAAAAGGTACTCTTAAACCCTCATAGATGTAATTATTTAGAGGACATACTGACAATAAGAACATTATGCAGAGTATGACATTCATAGCTCTAAGTTGTGACAATATTCACAACTACTTCCTAAGAGAGACTTTATCCAGTATATGAATGTTCTTTCATTTCTGGGATGATGGAACAGTGGCCTTTTGTTTTTGTAGCTCCCTGCTAGGTGGATATCACACATATTCCAGCTCAACTGATTTTGTTGCTTGTGTTTCTTTGCTTAACTTGAAACATAGCTACTGGTCAAAGATTAGAATCTTGGAATCACTGCTGTTTTAATATGAAAGTCTCAGTAAAGAGAGCTTTTATTTATAGAAGACATGTTTGAAGGAGCTTTGAATTAAGTTAGGCCAGAAAACTATACACTTGGCTTCATTTCATGTCCTCTTATCTCGCTGCTTCTCCTAAGTTTGAATGATCGTCTTTTTCCATTCCCAGAATGAGCCTTTTAGATAGGAAACAGAACCATTGAATAAGTTAATTTGTTTACAATAAAAAAAATCATTTGAATAATATAGCATATTTTCCATGAGAATTCACAGAAGTTAATTTCTTTCTGGCCTTAGTATCAGAGAGAATGATACTTCTCTTATCAACTCATTTTTTCTTACTGAAATATATTAGTCAGCATATTTCTCATCTCATATTAAAGACTAGAATGAATTTCATATTTATTAATTAACTTAGGGTCAAATACTTATTCTAAAGCCAATGGAGCCAAAAACCCTTGGTGAGCTTTTCATGTATTAATGTCATGTTTGTTTCACCTTACCTTTCATTTTGTCCTTTTCTCTTTGTCTTATTTTCCTCAGTAATTAATTTTATTAGTGTTTCATTTCATTACATGCAAACATACACACATATATCTTAAAACCTTTCAGACAATGTGAGGTATAAATGAATGAATGGATATTAAAAAGAAAAGACTGATTTTATGAAGTATCTTATGTCATCATTAAAAGCATTTGTGTTAAAACTTTTATATTTAAGTTTGGCATAAGATCATCTGGTTAACAAATTTTGTGAGGAGAATAAGAAAAATTTTGACAAATTTGGAATAAGAAAACATTTTCTTATTTGCTTATCCAGATATTGGGAGTTATCAAATGTGTCTTTGAGAGTCCTTGATTTGTGAAACAAGTAAAAATAACAGTTTTACAGGATACGTTTGCAAAGAGCAGTACTGTTTTCCAAACAAGCCACCTTCCTAATGTAATTATCCACTAAATTAGCCATCCTTTCCCTATTCTGAGGTCACAGTTAACCTGCTGAGCAGTCAAGAAACAACTCAAGGGCATAATGCATTTTTGTTTAATCTGTTTTATTTCTATAACTAGATTATTGTAAACAATATAATACTTCATAAAACTATACAAGATGAATATTACATAACAGCTATCACAGCATCAGAAACAGAGTTGTGAGTATTGCCAAGAGTGACTAAAGAAACAAAACCAGAATTCATGGGAAGTGATTGATTAGGAGAACATTAGACTGGGACATCAAGACACTAATGGGAGGAATTTGAGTCCTTTTTCTTTCACCGTATAAAATGAGGTAAAGTACTTAAGGATCCTTTGCAGAAAGCAATTCAATGCTGAAAGAGAAAGGAGCACATTACATGGGTCAGAAGGCTATACTTTTATGCAATTAATTTATATTACCTTTTCATGTTATGGTATTTATTACACAAAAGATACACTCTAGAAAGCTTGCTTTTTTTAAATAGTACATGGTATTTTACTTCTAATGTAAAGCCTTTAAATACTGCTTTCCTTTATAAAGATGTATTTTACAATGAGGAAATGACTGAAAAGTTAATGCCATAGGAAATTATCCTATAATTTATCCCTTATTTAACAATATGTTGTTTAACAGCCAAATTGTTTAAAAAAAAAAAGGAACTTAAAAAAAATCCTGTCAATTCACTTTGATTACCTTTGTGAATTATTATTGTTAACACTAACAGGTGTAAAGATGGATTTTTTTATCTTTTATTTTATTTTTAAACTTTACATAATTGTATTAGTTTTATCAAATATCAAAATGAATCCATCACAGGTAAAAAAAATTTAGCTTAGAAATAGAATTACTTTATTTTTATCATAAAAAAATCTTAGAAAATTTGTGAAACACAAAGAAATTGAAAGAATGGTGGAAACTTACATTTCCACTTCTTGAATAAAATTATTGATTATATTTTGCTATATTTCCTTTCAGGTTTATTTAAAATAATATTTTCTTTCAATTTAAAAGTAGTATGATTTTATTTTATAATTATAGAAATACATTAAATATAAATAAATGTATAAATCAGCATTCATGATAATAATAAGCTGCTATAGATTTTTAGTGATTTGTCTAATGTTTCTCATTTACAGTCCTGTTTCTTTTCTTCATGTAAAGTTTATATAATGTTAACCACAACATATATGAAATTTTATATTTTCATTTTAGCTAGGATGGTTATATAAAGTATTATTTTTAATTACTAAATACCAATCCATTATATGGATGAATCATAGTACATCTGTTCCATTTTATTTGATATTTCATTTGTTGTCATTTTATTGGAGTTTAAAAAACGTTATATTTTTGTATAAGTGTTCCTATAGTTTTGTGTGTGTGTGTGTTTCCCTTTGGTCTCTTTTCTTAAACTGCCAGAGTGAGATTGTAAAGGCAGGAGTTATTAATATTTTTAAGATTTCCAGCACAGATTTACAAAATCTTAACTTCTCCCAAATATAGTGTGACTGTGAATAAAACCTGTGAAAAACTAACATTTGAGAGAAATCCATTTTCATTAAGTGGTCACCTAGGTGATTCAAAGCACTTTGTGCCAAAGGCACCTAAAAAGCTGGACCTACTAATGCATACTAATACACTGAGCTGTTTTATATGCTGAGATCCTCAAGTAATAACAAGGGAGAGAATGAGCCGCTTCTTCAGTAGAAGTACTTTCAATCATACCAGACAGCTAACAGGCTGCAGACAACAGAGTCCTGGATCTCCAGGAGCAGAAACCTTCTCTGAGTGCTAGGACTGCACTGGTACCTTAGTTCTGGGAACTTCTGCAGTCCCCAGGACACATCTGAGAGAAAACCTATGTCAGGAGACCCACTGAATTGAAATGATGAAAGTTAGCTTTAAGTGATCACCAAAGATAGAAATCTGAAGAAACTAACTTCAGGAGGTAGGGTATAGACTAGACTCTGGCAGTCCATCTGCGTAACACAAGCAGTTCTTAAGTTTTGGTCTTGGTCGGCTAGTACATACTTTAGCTTGGCAAAAGGAAACAAAAGTCATCTCCAAAAGAGTATAGACACATCTTAGGACTCAAATTATTTCTGAAATTAATTGTTTCAAAAAACAATCTAAGATGTTAAAGCAATAGCAGAATAAAAATGCACAAACAATAATCAATAGAGCAATAATATTCAGTAGGAGTTTGGTTGTGAGCAAGTCCAGTTAGGGGAATTTGCTAGATGTAGATTATAATACAATGATCCATTATGTTCAGAATAAAAATGCATTTTTACTTTTTTTTTTTTTGCTGCACCACACAGCATGTAGTAGGTGTATGGGATCTTAGTTCCCTGATCGGGGATCAAACTTGGGCCTCCTGCAGCACAGTCTCAGTCACTGGACCACCAGGGAAGTCCCAAAGGAGATGTAAAATTTAGAAAAAAGAACTGGAAACTATAAAAAGTGATATATATATAAATAGAAATCAACTAAAATTGTGAAGTTGAAAACTGTAACTAAAACCAAGTAGACAACATATGATTTTAATAGCCACTTGTACACAGCTGAGCTAGAAAGAAGTGAGGAGAGACAAATATAGAATTAAAGATGACGGGGAAAGAGAGGACAATGAGAGGTCTAATACGTTTTAAACTAATTTTAGAGAAAAAGAAGGGAAAAAATGGGCCACAGAGAATTTTTTTCATGAAATAATGTCTGAGAATTTCCCATAACTGATGAAGGAAACAAGGCATAAAACTATTAAAAGTAGCCAAAGATTAACCTCAAAGGAATGACTGAGTTGACTACTCAAGAATATTAGAGGCCACAGAACTAAGAAGTGTCTTCAAAATGGTAAGGGCTACAATTATTGAGCCTAATTTTCTGCTATAGACAATATTTTTAAGAATAAAATTAGCATAAAGGAATTTGCATACAAATAATAAAGAGTTCACCTCCAACAGACAAATCCAAAGGAAAATGTAAGAACCTCAGGTGGGGAAAAAAGTCCATATGGAATCTTGGAAATAAAACAAGAGAAAAGAAAAAAAAGACAAAGAGTTTGAATCTAAGGGTAAATTTAAATTGACACTGGTGGCAATTATAACATTATTGCAGGATTTAAAGTATACAATATTAAGATGTATAAAATATTTTTAAGAAGCCAGTCAAAGGAATTAGAGTATGCTAAAATATGTGTGTAATGCAAGAGGAGAGAGTAAATGTAGAGAAAAGTTCAGTGTCCAAAAGGTAGGTTCAAGGCAGCACCTAAAATAACAAAATGTATATTTAAGGGAGAACATTTGAATGTAGGTCCACTGATTAAATCCTTTAGTCTGAGAACAAGACAGTAGGGATTTGTTGATAAATACAGTGCGGTGTTCTATATGTAATGTTGGTTTTCAATAGGCAGAAAGGCCTCAAATTAGCACTTACTTGAATAGGTTTATCAAGAAAAAGGGAAGAGTAGCATGAGTCCATGGAAAAAGCCAAAAAGATCTCTTTCCTTACTAAAACAAAGCTTCACTTTTCACTATTACCAAAGCATAA
Source organism: Bos indicus x Bos taurus (assembly GCF_003369695.1). Taxonomy (NCBI): domain Eukaryota; kingdom Metazoa; phylum Chordata; class Mammalia; order Artiodactyla; family Bovidae; genus Bos; species Bos indicus x Bos taurus. The sequence goes on from NC_040077.1 coordinate 53,907,130, forward strand.
ATGCAAACTACTTAGAGAGATTACAAAGATAAAGGAATAACAGGACTGGAATCACAGTTTATACACATCCCCATCATATTGTGTGGAATTAACCACTGTAGAAAGGAGAAAAAAGTGAATCTGAAAGTAACAGCTATTATCTCATAAGGACTTTAGACAGATCTTTGACCTGATTATTCATACATCAGAAAAATAATGATGACATTTTAAGTGTCCACAAGAGTAATATTGTCTTATATCAGAAAACTAATATTCTGTAAACCAAAGAACAAGAAGCCTAACAGATTAAGTACAACATGAAGAGAGCCAGTACTTCTGAAACGTTTAAAAAAAGTATAAAGAAGAACTAGGAATAGCTAAAGGGAGTAAGATAGAGGTTTCAAATTAGCTTGTTTTTTATGTTTTTCTTATTAATTTGCAAGAAGGGAACTTATACATTTGCATTAGGATAAGGTTGGGATCATAACAACTCTAAAGTGCTGACAATTTTATTTTTGTAAATGTGTAAAACACTTAAAATATCAGAACCAAATGCTGCATATTTTAACAAGTAAACGGAAAGCTGACTGTCAATAATTTATGATATTATACCACATAACAAGAAATGTATGATTTCATGTTCTTTAAATACATTTTCATAAAAGTGAAATAGAGTGATTCTTATCTCTCTGGTAATAAGTTTCGAATTCATTGGAATAGTATTTGATTTTCATTTTAGTAAGGTAAAATCAGAATGGATGAAAACTTTTGGTCCAAGACTAAATACTTTTTTAACAATTACAGATGTTAGTCACTAGATTTTAACTAAAGGAACATGTATTATTTGCCTCCATTTACCGTTGTAAATAATCAACATCAGGACCATCGTGTATGGTCACTCATGTTGTGCTCTGCACAACTCTAGGACTCCTCGTCACATATTCTGTGATGAGAATAGTACCCTTTAGAGTCGTGTAGAGTTATCTCCCTAAAGTGTTCCTCTGACTCATTCTTCTCTACTGAAAGAACAGCAATAGGGGAGAAGGAAATTTTCATAGAGTATGGAATCTGATAATCCACAAAATGTATATCTTTAGGGTGATCTCTGGTAAGATATTTAATATTTCTGAGACTTAAATTTTATCCTCTGTAAGAATAATTATAAGGCAGGCAATTTTTGAAAAGCACAGAAAAAGCATGTGTCGGTGTGTGTGTGTGCATGTGCTCAGTCATGTCGGACTCTTTGCAACCTCATGGACCTCCAGGCTCCTCTGTCCCTGGAATTTTCCAATCAAAAATATTGCAATGGTTTGCCATTTCCTACTCCTAGAGCTCTTCCCAACCCAGGGATTGAATCTGTGTCTCCTGCATTGGCAGGTGAATTCTTTACCAGTGTGCCACCTGGGAAACCAGGAAAAGCAGAGCTCTATTTTAAGAGGAAAGGCTATTTAAGAGGCATTATAATAGAATTCTGGGTAATAGTGAGCAGAATGAAGGTTGCAGGCACTTGATGTACGAATAAACCACAGAAAATAAAGACTGTGTAAGAATGTTAAAGGACATCAAATGCTAATCCTTCCTGTGTCAAAATTTGCCCAGCATTGGACTGGCAAGCTCCTGAAATTGCTCAATAAGTGTGAATATAACATTTTAAAAGAATAATACCAATCCTCATCCCTGCTCACCTTGAAGAACAAATGACCCGTTTAATCCTTCAGGTTATTTTTAACTCTCCCATGCCACATATCAAATTATACCTTTGTTAGGATAAGTGGTACAGTGGAATTAATAGAGATAAGAAGTTTTGGTACTAAAAATGCTGTTTGGAAGTTATCCATTCATCTAATCCTGTCATTGAAATTAGATAATTAATTTTCATGGCAAACAGCTTAGTCAAATTTTACAAAGGTTACAATGAAGAAACTATCTTAAGTTCATGATCTTTCTCCAATTAATTAAGCTAGGACTAAACATTTTCCTGTGATAATTAAAATTGTAGCTTTAGTATATGAACTTAATGTTCAAAATCCCCCACATTTTCCCTTTCAACTTTATACCAGCTAAAATGATGTTGTAGTTAAGGAAAACAGTGCATTTATATCAGTTGAAAAAAGAAAATGGAGTAGAAGGTAAATATATGATTTTAAAGATTACATTACCTTTTCCAAAGATTTTGTTTTGATGATAAAGGGCTTTTATTTGAAAACAATAATTGTCTTGAATGATTCTAAAGCCATCTAATCACTTTCTTTTTAGAATTAAGAAAAAGCACTCCTGTAGAGAAAATATTATTTAAAATATATTTTGAAATTAAAAGAAAAGAGATTGAAATTAGTATATAACTTTAACAAAGATTTGCTCACTATTCTGTTTTCCCTGTCAACAATGAAATATATTTGAACTAAATGTTGTTTTCACTTTGAGGAGAAAGTTGAAGAATCCTTTAATTTCTTATTAACTACAACATTAATCAGTGCCTAATTGTAATTATTTAGCCTGTAGAAAAAGTGAAATTAGAATTAGAATCTGACTACAAGTCAAATAAACTTTGTCTTTCTTATTGATTTAAGCATTTTTAAGACAGATGTTCAATAAGGTTTACTTAGCAAAGTGTTGGTAGTGCACGGTCAATGTGTTGAATAATAATTGAAGTGCATTGCCATGTCACACTATCTTTTTCTGTGTAAACTGGTAAGCATTAATGTTCTTTAACAAAAGAGAACAACATTAGGATTATTTTTTTCAATGTCAGTACATAATTGCAATTACATTTTTGTGGATTTCAAGCTTGGTACTGAAATCAATGTTGTATCTATTTTTGAATGTTCCTTTGCATTTTATTTAGAAATTATTTTAAATAATACAAATTTTCTTTAAAGATTTCCTCTGTTGCACAGTACTGTTGATGTCTTTAGCTAATTTTTAACATATTAAAGATGCAAATCCTGAATTTTTTCAGTTTCAAATCCTACTTGGCATTTAAGAGCTTGTAATACGGTGGAGAAAATTGAAGACCTAACCTTGTCTGAACAGAGTGTCAATAAATAAATAAAAATCCCATTTCAGAATGTGAAAATGTTAATAACATGCCATGTCTTATTTCTCAGTTTGGGAAAGTACGGTGCTTCTAGAGTCTCAGCCTTTCCCTAATAACTATACTCACTGCCTCTTTACAGTCTTCCCTTAGCAAACATGGCTTGCTGAAGAAGCAACACCTGAATCTGGCGATCTTTAGTTTCCCTTCATCAGTGTCTAAATTATCAGTACATTTTGTAAATTCTATGCTAACAGACCTTCGCAGTCAAATGCTAAATGTTATTAACCTCCAACAAGTTGGATTCCTAAAAAATCCATGTTCTTTTCTGACACAGTGTCAGTGAGTCATCAGTGCTCCAACCAGGGCTCCTCTAGTGGCTCTGTGAAAAGGCCCAGGCTCCTTGGACTCCGCAGTTGATGGTTTTCATGCCATATTTTGGTAGTTTATGAAATCATTAGACACTTTTTTCTACTCAATAAATATTTATTTTGTGTGAGTTATGGAGCTTTTGAACTGTGGTTTTGGAAAAGACTCTTGAGAGTCCCTTGGACTGCAAGGAGATCCAACCAGTCCATTCTAAAGGAGATCAGTCCGGGGTGTTCTTTGGAAGGACTGATGCTAAAGCTGAAACTCCAGTACTTTGGCCACCTCATGTGAAGAGTTGACTCATTGGAAAAGACTCTGATGCTGGGAGGGATTGGGGGCAGGAGGAGAAGGGGACGACAGAGGATGAGATGGCTGGATGGCATCATCGACTTGATGGACATGAGTTTGGGTGAACTCTGGGAGTTGGTGATGGACAGGGAGGCCTGGCGTGCTGAAATTCATGGGGTCTCAAAGAGTTGGACACGACTGAGCGACTGAACTGAACTGAACTGAACTGATGGAGCTAGTGTTGTGCTTGGATATAAAAAGGCAGGTACTCCACAATACTGCTTGATTTATTCGATACATTTTGGTTAGGAGTGGTTTTATGGAAGTAAATTTCATACTTCCTGAAACCAGGGACACTGGGCAAAATTTAACCTTTCTATAACTTAAGCTAATAATGAGATAGGAAATATTACAGCAGTATATTATTGATTTGTTTTTATTTCTAAATGTTTTTCCTACCTTCATATTGGAAAAAAAAAAAAAAAGGTCTTCCTCTTCATTGGTGAGAAACAGCTTTTGGAGTTGAGGTTAAATTGTTGCTACATTCAAGTTCATAGAAAAGACCTCTGCTCAGCATTATATTTTCCATAGTCTGAGTTATTGGAAGTAAACTGTCTAAGAAAGGGTGGAAGTGCCAAGATATGGACTAATAATAATAAACACCTATCTCTGCATTTTCTTAATAAGTAGCAAAATGGCCATAAAAAGCCAAATCATGCCATATCCTCTATAATTTAATAGGCAAACTGACTACAATTCTCTTGACATTAAAGTGTCACTGACGGATTTTAAGCTGGATGAGGGAAATATGATAAAAGATTTAATTGGTGCTTCAAATTTTATCACTTTCTTCAAATTTCTATAAATTAAAGCTATTGTTTACTAACCTTCAGGTTTGCACATTATAATCTTATTTGGTATTTCATATTGCCTCTGAAATTTGGGAGAAATTTCTAATAGGGATGAAGAGTTTGCTGGCCACTATCCTCATCCAACAGCTAGTTATTCACTGGAGTAAATTTTGAAGATTTGATTGTTACATAGGCTTTTGTCATTTAAATTGCTTAATTGAAATTGTGTTTGTGATATCACCCTATGGACACTTTTAGGTAATAGGAGAAACCATAGGATCATTTCGATTCTTTATTCATGGGTGTAGAAAATGTAACCATCCCACCCCCAATATTCTTGCTATTAGATCCACTTGAAAGTGAAGGAATAAGTAATACATTTTTTCTAACCCCATATTTTGATAATGTTTTGTTAAATGTATCAATTACACATATACACACACACAGTAAAATCTTGGATCACCGTCTTTTAAATGCCTTGGTTTGGTAAAACCCTTTGAAGGAACTGACCATTACAACAGAAGGTTCTTTCCTGTTGGCTATCAAAGATAAGAGCACTTAAAGTCAGTCATGCAGGGAACATTGCCAACAGATACCAAACAGGAAATGGAGAGCTATAAGGCATCAACCAAGAATTTATGTTACAATACTCAGAAAGAGAAACACACAAAGGAGGGAGGGCACATCATGTGAATTTTTTAATGTGACTATAAGCCCACACAGTGTTGACACTGAGATAACATGATCTTGGAGACACATGCAGTTGTGAGAGTACCACATGCATGGAGCTTTATAACATTCCACAAGCTTATAAATTTCTATGAAAATAATCCCTATGGCCAGGAATCCAGAAATGCACTGTCTTTTCTCCTTCAACTGGCTCCAAAGTAATAAATGATGTTAAGACCGTTCTTAAACCAATAGAAAATTATAACAGTTCAGTTCGGTCACTCAGTTGTGTCTGACTCTTGGCGACCTCATGGATTGCAACATGCCAGGCTTCCCTGTCCATCACTAACAAGCAATAATAATTTTGCCACAGGAAAAAAATACTAAAAAATAAGTACCACAGTGATGGAGTTATGACAAAGGGACACAGGAGTCAGCTGAAAGAGCATCCAGTGGCCACAACTGGATTAACATAAGCAAAATAAATAATGTGCCAATGGATTATAACCTAAATTATAAAATAAATATCCACAAATTTATATTATATAAATAAATGGTTTAATAAATAAACAAATGGCGGAGACTAGACAAATATTTCATGCAGAAGAGTACCAAATAATTTATGTATATATTCTGTCCTCAAAGAGGTGAAGCATAATTCCCTACTCCTTGACTCAGGATTGAGTATAGTATCCTTGTGAAGAGCACAGTATGGAGTTGGAGGGAGAAAAGAGTAACTATACAGTGGAGAAATCTGACAAACAGTACCCTGCTAGGTGATAAAGGTAAACATCAATAGTGATGTTAATTGATAGTATATACTCTTGATATGATGCATTGAAATGGCAATTTACCTCTGTGGTCTTCCTCCCAGTAATTCATATCCCCATTCGAATCGTGATAAAACATTAGATAAACTCCAACTGAGAGAAGTACTACAACATAGCTTATCAGTACTCTGTCAGGGTGATTTTTAAAACAAGAAAAGTCTGAAAAACCCTTTCAGTCAAGAGTAATCCTATGAGACATGATGGCTAAATATGATAAAGTATCTTGGATGAGGTCCTGGAATGGATATGAGTCATTAAATAAAACTGAAGAAGTCTGAAGAAAGAATTATCGTTGTTTAATCACAGTCATGTCTGACTCTCTGCGACCCCATGAACTGAAGCATGCCAGGCTTCTCTGTCCTTCACCATATTCCTGAGTTTCTCAAACTCATGTCCACTGAGTCAGTGATACCATCCAACCAACTCATCGTCTTTCGCCTCCTTTTCCTCTTGCCCTGAATCTTTCCCAGCATCAGGGTCTTTTCCAATGAGTCAGCTCTTCACATCAGGTGGCCGAAGTATTGGAGCTTCAGCTTCAGCACCAGTCCTTTCAATGAATATTCAGGGTTGAATATAGACTCTAGTTAATAATAATGTGTCAATATTAATTCACTGATTGTAACAAATGCACCAGATTAATATAAGATGATAATAATAGGGGAAACTAGGTAGGTTGTGCTAGTGGTAAGGAATCTGCATGCCAATGCAGGAAACACTGGAGACCCAGGTTTGATCCCTGGATTGGGAAGATGCCCTGAAGTAGGAAATGGCAACTCACTCCTGTACTCTTGCCAGGAAAATCCCATGGACAGAGGAGCCTGGCAGGCCACAACTTCAGAGTTGGACATGACAGTACACACATGAGGCGTGGGGCCCTGGGAATGCTCTTTACTATCTCTGCATCTTTTTTCTGTAAATCTTAAAGTGTTCAAAAATAAAAGTTTTTTTTTTTTTTTTTATCTACTTGTTCATTCTGAGATGATACCACTTTGGTAGAGCTGGCTCAATGCCCAGGCCCAGTAGTGGAAATGTAAAGCAGGCTTGGCTCAGTTGAGCATTACCTCCTACACAAAAACAGAGCTTGTTTCACAGATGGACATATAATCCAAATCATTTCAATCAGAACAAATCTTGAAGTGTTTTGTGGTAGGACTAAAAAAGAGTTGTTTTTTTTTTTTTGTCTTTTCTACCAGACTTGAGCTGTGTGCATGTAGGCCTAGAGCCATATTGCGACCACAAGAACAAAAATCTGTTAAAGGACCAAATGAAAACATGGATTGAGTTTTGCAGAATGAAAGGTTAATTCTTAACCACATTGTTTGTGCTCCTGGATCTAGTAATTTTTAAATAACTGTAACTTTTGTTATTTTCTCTTTATATATATATGTATATGAACCACTACTGGCTTCCCAGGTGGTGCTCGTGGTAAAGAACCCACTTGCCCATGCAGGAGACATAAGAGAATCAGGTTCAATCCCTGGGTTGGGAAGACCCCCTGGAGGAGGGCAGCATCTTACTCCAATATTCTTGCCTGGAGAATCCCATGGACAGAGGAGACTGGAGGGCTACAGTCCACAGGATCACAAAGAATCAGACATGAGTGAAGTGACTTGGTACATGAGCCAATATGATCCTTTTGTTTAAGTCAGTACAAGTTGTGACCATTTCAGCCAATCACTGTAATTTTTATGTAATGTATTTGAGATAGAGAATTGTCAGGACAGTTTAGATTTTCCATTAATGCTCTCCTTGGGGGACTCTTGCATAGCTTAAACTATAGACCTACTGTCACAGTGACAATGCAGTGTACTGAAGAGAGTTGTTTGGTTTATTCTTCAAAATTTGTATGAAATACAGCTTATTATGGTTCACATATTAGTTCATCATGATTATTTTTGAATGACTATTTGGTGATATGTGGGGAGTCTATGTGCATATGTGCTGAGTCACTTCAGTCATTTCTGACTCTTTGAGATCCTATGGACTGTAGCCCACCAGACTTCTCTGTCCATAGGATTCTCCAGGCAAGAATACCTGAATGGATTGCCATGGCCTTCTCCAGGGGATCTTCGCTACCCAGGGATGGAACTCAGGTCTCTTACATCTCCTGCATTGGTAGGCGGGTTCTTTACCACTAGCACCACTTGGGAAATGCGCTGTAGGGAATGAGCAGCAGTGAATGGGATAGACAGCATCTCTGGGTTCATTTCAGTAGAGGAAAATGAACACTACTCTAAAACCAACATACAAAGAACAAAAAACAAGGGTCTCTAGTACTAGTGAAGTAGTCTAAGTAACATGGAGCAAATAATGGGGATAGAGGAGACTAGAAGAGGATAGAGACAAGGTATATGACAGTTGGCTGGAGAAAGAATGTGATTGCTGTTAGAGGGGATGGTGCAAAGGCCTTGAGTGGGATATGGTAGATGTGATGGTTAATTGTGTCAGTTTAGCTAAGTCATAGTTCCCAGATACTTGTTAAAAAGTTATGATGGATATGTCTGTGAATCTGTTTTTTGGATGAATGATGCTGTGAAAGTGCTGCACTCAATATGCCCTCAAGTTTGGAAAACTCGGCAGTGGCCTCAGGAGTTTAAAAGATCAGTTTTCATTCTAATTCCAAAGAAAGGCAATGCCAAAGAATGTCCACACTGCTGCACAGTTGGCATTCATCTCACACATTAGCAAAGTAATGCTCAAAATTCTCCAAGCTAGGCTTCAACAGTGTTTGAAAGAGAACTTCTAGATGTTCAAGCTGAATTTAGAAAAGGCAGAAGAACCAAAGATCAAATTGACAACATCCATTGGATCATCAAAAAGGCAAGAGAATTCCAGAAAAAACATCTGCTTCATTGACTACACTAAAGCTTTGACTGTGTGGATCACAACAAAATGTGGAAAATTCTTAAAAGAGATGGGAATACCAGACCACCTTACCTGCCTCCTGTTAAATCTGTTTGCAGGTCAAGGAGTAACAGTTAGAACTGGACATGGAACAACAGACTGGTTCCAAATTGAGAAAGGAGTACATCAAGGCTGCATATTGTCTTTGCTTATTTAACTTATATGCAAAGTACATCATGCAAAATGCCAGGTTAGATGAAGCACAAGCTGGAATCAAGATTGCTGGGAGAAATACCAGTAACTTCAGATATGCAGATGACACCATCCTCATAGCAGAAAGCGAAGCAGAACTAAAGAGCTTCTTGATGAAGGTGAAAGAGGAGAGTGAAAAACCTTAGAACTCAACATTCAGAAAACGATCATGTCATCCAGTCCTATCACTTCATGGCAAATAGATGGGGAAGCAATGCCAACAGTGACAGACTTTATTTTTGTGAGCTCCAAGATCAATGCAGATGGTGATTGAAGCCATGAAATTAAAGGAAGTCTGCTCCTTGGAAGAAAAGCTATGAAGAACCTAGACAGCATATTAAAAAGCAGAGCAATTACTTTACTGACAATTATCTGTCTAGTCAAATCTGTGGTTTTTCTAGTAGTCATATATGGATGTGAGAGTTGGACCATTAAGAAGGCTGAGGGCCAAAGAATTGATGGTTTTGAACTGTGGTGTTGGAGAAGACTCTTGAGAGTCACTTGGATAGCAAGGAGATCAAGGCAATCAATCCTAAAGGAAATCAGTCCTGTATATTCATTGGAAGGACTGATGCTGGACCTGAAACTCTAGTACGTTGGCCCCCTGATGCAAAGAACTCATTGGAAAAGACCCTGATTCCAGGAAAGATTAAAGGCAGGAGGAGAAGGGGATGATAGAGGTAGAGATGGCTGTTAACATTTTTCTCTTCCTGAGTTCTATATTGTTTCTTCCTTTAGAATAGTTTTCATGCCTTGATATCTTTATATGATAAAGTACATGTATCAATAGCACATTTAAACATTCTCTAATTAAATCTGGCTCTGATAGTGATAAAACCACAAGCATGTCAAATAAATTAAAATTAAGCAAATAGTTGTTTATTTAGCATTGTGTGAATAAACAAAACAAAGTCCCCCATCCATGCCCCCTCCACACACACAAAGGTATTTCAATAAATTCCCCTTTCCCTCATTGCTTTTCTGGCCATGGGCAAATAGACTACAAGAAATTAAAATACAAAAAGTTTCTAAATTAGCCAGTTTCCCACAATTTGTTATTAGCATTAAGCTTCAAAAATTTTTATTCTTTTACCTTCAACAGCTAAGTAATTCTAGTCTTCCCATATTTTTGTATATTTTTCATGAATTCCAACTCTGATCCCCAATAATTGAACTTTATCTTCTTTTATTTTAGCTACAAAGCTAATGACAGTTTATTAGCTTGAAAATAAGAATCTTTTATTGTGTCTAATGTACTAAGTTTCACTTCTGTCATCTAACTTCAAAGCTTCCTTTTTGTTCCAGATGAAGTTAAACAACAAAACAAAATCTTTGATATGATTAGCAGACAGATCTAGGGCATTATATAAGGTGTGATTCAAGAGAAATGAAATAGCATCTAAAAATTGTTTCTACTTACACATTCAAATTAATGTTTTCCTCCAAGTGATCACTTTTGAAAGGGCCATTTATTTATTCTAAAGACACTGTTATTACTCAAAATATTTTTAAAGTTTTTATTTGTTTTGTTTTCATTCAGCTTCAGAAATGCATTTGTGAGTCACCTAAGAGAATTCTTTGTCTCCGTGCATATCACTTTTAAGAAACATATATAATAAATATGTGCATTTATTGTCCTCGGCAATGTCCTTTCTAAGTGTTCACTAACTTATTTCCTATAATAACCTCATGAGGTAGTTAATACAATAATCTTAATTTTGTCTGTAAAGAAACTGAAGCATTGTTCAGTATTACCCACCTAAGAATTTAGGGAGTTACATTGAACTCAAGAAGTCTGGCTTTGTAATACCTGCTTACTTAGTGTGTTGTGTTGCCTCTCAGATCTTACATTTAAAAATTATCAGCCATTTTTTTCACAAGGTGTGAAATACCTCTGAATATTATTTTTGTCTTTAATGTAAAATTGCTTTTTCAATGGGTGTTCACAGACAAATTAAGGAATTTGAAGCACAGCAGGAACCTGAATCACAAAAAAATATTCAATCATCATTTAGTAAAAAGGAAAGATGGAAAATTTCCTGCTGTCACAATTTTCTGTTTAGCCTTGTGTTAATCAGACAAACGGTTTGTACGTAGCCTTCTTTCTTTTAATTTCTTGTTAATTGAGGTATTACTGAGGCAAATGTAGTATCCCTTCTCTTAGCCACCAATCCAAAGCTATTATTCTTGAGTTTAAGATGAGCTGTGTCAGCACTGTTTTGACTTTCACTAACTGGGTTGGACGACTGCTCAGTTAATCTTGATGAATCTCTACTAGTGGGGTGATTTTGATAAGCTATAAATCAGCCTCCATGATTTTTTCCCTTTGTCTTGGTAGACTAGAGAAACAAGTTAGCTGGAAAAAATTTGTCCAAGTCTAGATAACATGCATATATAAATTGTTTGCTTTATGCTTTGTCCTAGTCTCTTACATACTAGGAAATCAAAAATCTAATCCAAAGAAGAGAGTTGAATGATTCTAAATTTTCTGGGGTTTTATAAATTGTTCATAGGCTTAAATTTAAAATGTAATGACTTTTCATAGGAAAACCTTTCTCACAAGAGGAACTGTTAAGTGAAATTATTATAAAATAGTTTGCTTCACCATTAGATGACATCTCCATCAGGGTAAAAATTATGTCTATTTCATCTATTACTGTACACAGCAACCAATACAATACCTGGTACATAATAGTAGGTGTTCAGTAAATATTTACTGAATGAATAAAGATTGCATTCTTAGGGTTTAATTAAAATCCTTTTAGAGGCTGGCAGTACCAGTTCCTATCCTTAGAATGCTCTCATAATTTTCAGGAGTAGACTCAAGTGGCCTCAGTATTAGAGAAGCAAGTGATTTAGAATGCCAGAACTAATCCTGATATCTTATATTTTAATAAAATTTTAATATATTCTAGCTGTATAATGTACACTCTTATTGTTTTCTGACACATCCATAAGAATAGTAAAATAGTTTTGTTGTGTCTGCTTTTAAAAATGATAAAATAGACTCAGACAATTCAAGACACTGGCTCAGGGGTCATATACTGGTCAAAACCTAAGCAAGGAACTGAGCTTCTTCCTAAAGAGTTCCAGAGGGTGTAATCTGCCCTAACTGTATATTACTTAGTGACCTGGATTCATTTTTCGCATCCAAAATGAGACTGCCATAGTTATATCTTTGTGACTGCAAGAAGAAAGAGAACTCATGACAGCTGGCAAGAATGGCAAGCAAATTAATCAGCTTATAAAATGTTTATAAACTCACAAAAATATCAGAAGTCCCCTTTCTTTGCTTCTGCTCCTACTGAATTCTACATACAGTTTTTTGCACAGCCTAGATCTAATGGTCAGTTCAAATTTATTCATCTTTATTTATATGTTATAGATATTTTGAGTGAAGCATATTGTTCCTCAGAGAAAATGGCTATCTAAATCAGTGCTATTTGTGAAATGTGTGAAAAGGTTAATTATAATTTATTATGAGGTCTCCTTATATCTACTGTTCATAAAGTAATACTCTCTTCACAGCAGGCCCAACTTTCATTAACTTTTTCATAGAAGCAGTGATCTCAATATTATTTCTGAATTATGTGCTCATACTACACACTGACTTTTCATTTCTAAGGGGAAAAGGGCCAATGTGCAGTTGTGGCTTGATTTTCAGATTTAAACTGTTGAAGAAAAAGGGTAGTATTTTCTCTAATAAAGCTATTCATGGTCTTTTCAAAGCATTATTTTCCACGTTTTTTAGGTTTTCTTCCATTCCAAAGACCATGGCATTTTAAAAGTTAAAAAAAAAAGTCACAGTAAATGAAAGAGTGGCATACAGTGATATAATAATCAAGTAAAATAACCAAGATAAATAATGTGTACTTAAAGGGAAGGGAAAAACCCACAGGATGTCTCTCTTTCTCTGCCTCTTCCTCTTTCTCTCCTTCAGTTTCTTTCTCTAGACAGTGAGTTAAATCCATTGATAACTCAAGAATAGAGAAAATTCCAGAATTCCCATCTCTTCTATCATTATTTTACCTAAGGTATAAATCTTTCCAAGGCTGTATATTGTCACCCTGTTTATTTAACTTATATGCAGAGTACATCATGAGAAACGCTGGACTGGAAGAAACACAAGCTGGAATCAAGATTGCTGGGAGAAATATCAATAACCTCAGATATGCAGATGACACCACCCTTATGGCAGAAAGTGAAGAGGAACTCAAAAGCCTCTTGATGAAAGTGAAAGAGGAGAGTGAAAAAGTTGGCTTAAAGCTCAACATTTAGAAAACGAAGATCATGGCATCCGGTCCCATCACTTCATGGGAAATAGATGGGGAAACAGTGGAAACAGTGTCAGACTTTATTTTTGTGGGCTCCAAAATCACTGCAGATGGTGACTGCAGCCATGAAATTAAAAGACACTTACTCCTTGGAAGGAAAGTTATGACCAACCTAGATAGCATATTCAAAAGCAGAGACATTACTTTGCCAACAAAGGTTCATCTAGTCAAGGCTATGGTTTTCCCTGTGGTCATGTATGGATGTGAGAGTTGGACTATGAAGAAGGCTGAGCGCCGAAGAATTGATGCTTTTGAACTGTAGTATTGGAGAAGACTCTTGAGAGTCCCTTGGACTGCAAGGAGATCCAACCAGTCCATTCTGAAGGAGATCAACCCTGGGATTTCTTTGGAAGGAATGATGCTAAAGCTGAAACTCCAGTACTTTGGCCACCTCATGCGAAGAGTTGAGTCGTTGGAAAAGACTCTGATGCTGGGAGGGATTGGGGGCAGGAGGAGAAGGGGATGACAGAGGATGAGATGGCTGGATGGCATCACTGACTCGATGGACGTGAGTCTCAGTGAACTCTGGGAGTTGCTGATGGACAGGGAGGCCTGGCGTGCAGTGATTCATGGGGTTGCAAAGAGTTGGACACGACTGAGCGACTGATCTGATCTGATCTGATAAATCTTTCCTCCATCCAACATTCTGTCTTGTTGGAAAGGCCAGTAAATTCTTGATTCCTTTGTTTCTTTTCTAAAAAAGCAAAACATATTGGCAAAGTTAGTATGTATTTCTTTTGCATACTTTCACACAAAAATTCTAGATAACCACTACAGTCTTACTATCTCTTTCTCCTCAGATTTAGATGCCCTTTAGGTAATCATAATCTTCATGGAAGCAGTAAAGGCAGTGATTGCAAATTATGCCAGGCTTTCAGCTTCTATAGACCTCTGACCTTTCCTGTTGGAGTCATTTAAGTTCCTGTGTAAATGGAGCACCTTTACAGAATTTGAAATCCTTGATAGGTTAAAAAGAAATCTATGGGGTGTTATTATTATTTTTAAGATAAATTCAGCCAGGCTTTTGGTCTAACACTGATGTTATATACTAGGTCTAGTAGCAGAGCTGTTTATTGACTATGATCAGGAGCTTACTGTACACATTTATAATGATTGCTGCTCTGCCGTATCAGCAAACAGTTGGGTTGTTCTTTAGTTCTTTAGGGAATATTCAAGTTCTACTGAGCCAAAATCCTTCTTTCTACTGTTCTCTGTCCTTCCAGGGATATATTTCCTTTCCTGTTACTTTTCCTCATGGTAGAGTCTTCACTACTGGTTCTCAGGTCCTTCTAAGGCCAATGGCCTATCAAATTGCTTAAAAGGTACAAAAGTATACTCTTGAAGGATAAATGCTTGTCTTCCATGGTCTTTCTCAAGTATTCTAATCCACCTGATTGCCAGGGCTTGGTCATTATTGATAGGAGCATCTTCGTTCCTACCAAGCCCTAGTGAAAATAATATAGACTATATAGGCAATACATTTGTACAAATGTTTTAGTCATATTCTAAAGTCAAATAATTCTATTTTTGATGCAAGCATCAGCTATGAGTAGTTTTGAAATTATTTTAAAACAAGTCACATTTGTTTGAATATGTAAACACTTAATTTAGGCAATATACATCTTCATATTCTTCCATTAAGCTTTTTAAAAACCATTGCAAAAGATATTACAGGGAAATCTGAATTCTGTCTCTTAACCACAAAAGTGCCCTGGCTTAATAAATCATGAAGAGAATCAATGAGGCTTGCATTGGATGACTGAAAGAAAGCTGCGGTCATTCATAAGGAGTAACTTTGGATGATTAGTAAGTTCTCTAAAGCAGTTGAGATTGCAGAAAACCATAAACGCGTAGTTCAACAATTATCACTATCCCATATACCAGTGGAGCCATTTTGAAAGTGTTTCCAATAATCCACAAAGGCCTTGACTGGAACTGATGTGGACTATTTTTGAAGAACTTTATTGTAATTCTCAGTTATAAAGGTTGCCATCTGAATGGAATACTAATGTTCTTTTGTCAGAGTGCTAAATACTTGTTTGCAATTCTAGATATTTTTTGATCAAATGCCTCTACTCAAGAGGAAAAATAACAAAAAGTATGCTATTACTATGTAAAATAACACATATAGAAATATGACAGAATCACAAAACTTATTTAGCGCATAGATGATTAAAGAACATCCATTTAGAGGCCTAGTTGAGTTAATTTCTCTCCTTCAAGGTCAAGAAAATATATTTCTTGAATATTTTGTTCTATGGGCCAAGCACTGTGCTGAATCCTGGAGGGAAATAAAGATGAATAGAATTGCATCTGCCATAAAACTATTTCAGAGATGAAGAAGAACTCATGATTGATAAGCAAGAGTACAACATGGCTGGAAAGAAGGTATGATTGTGGTCATTCCCATGGTCAATTTATGATTTTCACCATCAAGATATGGATTGTGCTTGAGTTTTTAAAGAAACTTTGAGATACTGAATAAATAACACCTTCTATTGTTTAAGAAGCCTTCCCAGTTCATTTGAAGAGAAAAATATACAGGCTCATATAATTCCTATTTAAAGAGATGGAAGTTGCTTAAGTACCAAAATTATATCTTAGTCTAAGCATAACTAGATGACATAGAAGGGCTCATTAGCTTGTTGGTAAATGAATGAAACTAAAATAATTATAAATCCCTAAAAATCCTAAAATAATTATAGATTTATAATTATAAATTTAATTATATAATTTTATATTAATTATATAAAATTAATTACTTTTGTTGTATGGCTCATACTTATAAATGTTGAGTATATGAAAATTAATGATATTTTTAGAGAAAGAATAGATTACAAAAAGTTAACAGAAAACACCTAGTAGATGTGAATAAAGGCCAGTGTGTTGATTATGATTAAATCATGGATATATCAGATCAAATCAGCAGATCAGTCGCTCAGTCGTGTCTAACTCTTTGCGACCCCATGAATCACAGCATGCCAGGCCTCCCCGTCCATCACCAACTCCCGGAGTTCACCCAGACTCACGTCCATCGGGTCAGTGATGCCATCCAGCCATCTCATCCTCTGGCGTCCCCTTTTCTTGCCCCCAATCCCTCCCAGCATCAGAGTCTTTTCCAATGAGTCAACTCTTCGCATGAGGTGGCCAAAGTACTGGAGTTTCAGCTTCAGCATCATTCCTTCCAAAGAAATCCCAGGGCTGATCTCCTTCAGAATGGACTCGTTGGATCTCCTTGCAGTCCAAGGGACTCTCCAGAGTCTTCTCCAACACCACAGTTCAAAAGCATCAATTCTTTGGTGCTCAGCCTTCTTCACAGTCCAACTCTCACATCCATACATGACCACAGGAAAAACCATAGCCTTGACTAGATGAACCTTTGTTGGCAAAGTAATGTCTCTGCTTTTGAATATGCTATCTAGGTTGGTCATAACTTTCCTTCCAAGGAGTAAGTGTCTTTTAATTTCATGGCTGCAATCACCACCTACAGTGATTTTGGAGCCCAGGAAAATAAAGTCTGACACTGTTTCCAACTGTTTCCCCACCCATTTCCCATGAAGTGATGGGACTGGATGCCATGATTTTCATTTTCTGAATTTTGAGCTTTAAGCCAACTTTTTCCCTCTCCTCTTTCACTTTCATCAAGAGGCTTTTGAGTTCCTCTTCACTTTCTGCCATAAGGGTGGTGTTGTCTGCATATCTGAGGTTATTGATATTTCTCCCAGCAATCTTGATTCCAGCTTGTGTTTCTTCCAGTCCAGCGTTTCTCATGATATACTCTGCATATAAGTTAAATAAACAGGGTGACAATACACAGCCTTGACAAACTCCTTTTCCTATTTGGAACCAGTGGGTTGTTCCATGTCCAGTTCTAACTGTTGCTTCCTGACCTGCATGCAACTTTCTCAAGAGGCAGATCAGGTGGTCTGGTATTCCCATCTCTTTCAGAATTTTCCACAGTTTATTGTGATCCACACAGTCAGAGGCTTTGGCATAGTCAATAAAACAGAAATAGATGTTTTCTGGAACTCTCTTGCTTTTTTGATGATCCAGCGGATGTTGGCAATTTGATCTCTGGTTCCTCTGCCTTTTCTAAAACCAGCTTGAACATCAGGAAATTCACAGTTCACATATTGCTGAAGCCTGGCTTGGAGAATTTTGAACATTACTTTACTAGCGTGTGAGATGAGTGCAATTGTACAGTAGTTTGAGCATTCTTTGGCATTGCCTTTCTTTGGGATTGGAATGAAAACTGACCTTTTCCAGTCCTGTGGCCACTGCTGAGTTTTCCAAATTTGCTGGCAGATTGAGTGTAGCACTTTCACAGCATCATCTTTCAGGATTTGGAATAGCTCAACTGGAATTCTATCACCTCCACTAGCTTTGTTCATAGTGATGCTTTCTAAGGCCCACTTGACTTCACATTCCAGGACGTCTGGCTCTAGGTCAATGATCACACCATCGTGATTATCTTGGTCATGAAGATCTTTTTTGTACAGTTCTTCTGTGTATTCTTGCCATCTCTTCTTAATATCTTCTGCTTCTGTTAGGTCCATACCATTTCTGTCCTTTTGTCCTTCTGTCCTTGAGCCCGTCTTTGCATGAAATGTTCCTTTGGTATCTCTGATTTTCTTGAAGAGATCCCTAGTCTTCCCCACTCTGTTGTTTTCCTCTATTTCTTTGCATTGATCACTGAAGAAGGTTTTCTTATCTCTTCTTGCTATTTTTGGAACTCTGCATTCAGATGTTTATATCTTTCCTTTTGTCCTTTGCTTTTCACTTCTCTTCTTTTCACAGCTATTTGTAAGGCCTCCCCAGACAGCCATTTTACTTTTTTGCATTTTTCTTCCATGGGGATGGTCTTGATCCCTGTCTCCTGTACAATGTCACGAACCTCATTCCATAGTTCATTAGGCACTCTATCTATCAGATCTAGGCCCTTAAATCTATTTCTCACTTCCACTGTATAATCATAAGGGATTTGATTTAGGTCATACCTGAATGGTCTAGTGGTTTTCCCTACTTTCTTCAATTTAACTCTGAATTTGGCAATAAGGAGTTCATGGTCTGAGCCACAGTCAGCTCTTGGTCTTGTTTTGGCTGACTGTATAGAGCTTCTCCATCTTTGGCTGCAAAGAATATAATCAATCTGATTTTAGTGTTGACCATCTGGTGATGTCCATGTATAGAGTTTTCTCTTGTGTTGTTGGAAGAGGGTGTTTGTTATGACCAGTGCATTTTCTTGTCAAAACTCTATTAGTCTTTGCCCTGCTTCATTCCGTATTCCAAGGTCAAATTTGCCTGTTACTCCAGGTGTTTCTTGACTTCCTACCTTTGCATTCCAGTCCCCTATAATGTAAAGGACATCTTTTTTGGGTGTTAGTTCTAAAAGGTCTTGTAGGTCTTCATAGAACCATTCAACTTCAGCTTCTTCAGCGTTACTGGTTGGGGCATAGACTTGGATTACTGTGATATTGAAGAGGCGGCAGGCGGGAGGAGCTACCCCACGCCCCCATGCCGGAGGCCAGGGGCAGTGCCCGGGAGGACCAACCCCACGTCCAAGGAGCCATGGCTGCATGGGCACAGGAGGGCCTAGAGGAGCTATCCCACATTGAAGGCCAGGAAGGGCAGTGGTGAGGAGATACCCCTCGTCCAAGGTAAGGAGCAATGGCTGCGCTTTGCTGGAGCAGCCGTGAAGTGATACCCCACGCCCAAGGTAAGAGAAACCCATGTAAGACGGTAGGTGTTGCAAGAGGGCATCAGAGGGCAAACACACTGAAACCATACTCACAGAAATCTAGTCAATAATCACACTAGGACCACAGCGTTGTCTAACTCAATGAAACTAAGCCTTGCCCATGGGGCAACCCAAGATGGGCGGGTCATGGTGGAGAGATCTAACAGAATGTGCTCCACTGGAGAAGGGAATGGCAAACCACTTCACTATTCTTGCCTTGAGAACCCCATGAACAGTATGAAAAGGCAAAATGATACAATACTGAAAGAGGAACTCCCCAGGTCAGTAGGTGCCCAATATGCTACTGGAGATCAGTGGAGAAATAACTCCAGAAAGAATGAAGGGATGGAGCCAAAGCAAAAAGAATACCCAGCTGTGGATGTGACTGGTGATAGAAGCAAGGTCCGATGCTGTAAAGAGCAATATTGCATAGGAATCTGGAATGTCAGGTCCATGAATCAAGGCAAATTGGAAGTGGTCAAACAAGAGATGGCAAGAGTGAATGTTGACATTCTAGGAATCAGCGAACTGAAATGGACTGGAATGGATGAATTTAACTCAGATGACCATTATATCTACTACTGTAGGCAGGAATCCCTCAGAAGAAATGGAGTGGCCATCATGGTCAACAAAAGAGTCTGAAATGCAGTACTTGGTTGCAATCTCAAAAACGACAGAATGATCTCTGTTCGTTCCAAGGCAAACCATTTGTGGATATATAGGCCAGTAATAATTTGAACTGATAGATTTACAATGGTGAACTTGATTTGCAGTATGTGTATACTATCAAATCAACTGGATGATATGTAAAAACATATTTACTAGAGTATATCATTGTACATCTAATCTATTCTGGAAAATAACTTATTTTGCAGTGTGTTTCAGTACTTGAGACTGCTTGGCCTTAGTTTACTGGAAAATGGAGTGTAGAAAAGTGAAGGTATCTGTATCTGCTCCCAGTGATGATACTATTTCATTTTTATAGTTCTATGAATCATTTTCACACCTTTCTTTGCACACCATGTGTAAGAATCCCAGTGCTGAGTGCTCTCTGAAGTCAGTGGAAATCTGTTATTAGTTCAGCTGGATATGAGTGTTTAAAAAAATTGTATTTTTTTTTCCTGATGACTAAGGACCAAGAAAAACAGATGGTTGGGTGAGGAATTTGGAGGTTGTAGGATAAACTCTTGCCAACAAGATTCCATAATATATTCAGTCAATTGGAGCAGTTTGATGACACCAAATATAGATAAGAATCATGTGTCTGGTTGTCTTAGTACCTTATGTGATGATTGAAAGAAAACTGATTTAACTTGAGCTGAGTGATATTTGTTTATTATAGAAGAGAGGTCCATATTTTTTAAACAAAACAAAATGTTTTCCTCCTCATGCTACTGACTTTGATGAATAATTTTATTTTTTACTTTTAAACAAAACAATGTTATTAATAATTTAAAAAGTGTTTAGATTCTATGATCAAATTGAACTTATCAGTTATGTGTATAGATTGATCAATAGATAAATATATAGCTATATACAAAAATTATTTGAATTGTTGTATGTTAGAAATAATAATTTTAAGTTCAGAAAAGACATCCTTATTTAAGATGATATACAACAAAGTAGTTGTCCTTGCACAAAATTTTCATTGTAGTCCAGTGCCGAGTGACAGTCTATGGTGACACTTAGGCACCAGGACATATCTTTAATAGTGCTTGCCTACTATATACTTGTCTTTATTATTTTTGCCCTAAACCTTTTTTTGGCCTACATCCCAAGACTGTCTTTCTCTTAGATAGCCAGTCTATATACTCTTTATATCTGTCTTACTTCTCATGATTATGTTCTGTGATTATTTTCCTTTTCTTTACTTTTCAAATTTATTTTCCTTATAAATAAATTTGACAGACACATCCACATATCTTTGAAAGTAAAGCATTTAATGTCTCAACATTGGGGACTGTAGATGTTGTTTTAGAATAAGAATTAGTCATCCTATTATATTTTCTAATGGGCAATTAGAAAAAAAAATGAAAGACAGACAGCTCTGTGCATGGCTGAGTATCTTCAAGGATGCCTTTAGGAACAGAATCACATGGAGTATAAGGGGCTAGAGAAGCAAATTATCTTTTCACACTGGTTTTTATACAGTCAGAGATGAGAATCCATGAACTGGATATGGACATACTATGGTATCTTAAAAAATAATAAAACTTGAAGTAAGACAAACTTGTATTTTAAAGTAATAGAGTCCTGAAATAAAACTCATTTCTCTTCCTTGGTGACTATATTCTCTAAGGCAAGTTATAGCTAATGTGAATCTGTTTTCTCCTTCCCAAAATGAACATAGTAGTATCATACTTGAAGGTTGTTGAGATGTTAGAAACAATGCATATGAAGACTATATTGTGAGATTGAAATTGTTCTTTATTTTTATGATTTCCCATAGACTATTATTGATCAGACAAGGTGAGATAAATGACAGTAGTGTGGCATTTCTGATGAAGGCCGGATGCTTACTTTAATGCTTATGCTTATTTTTTTCATTTTTCTCAATATATATTTGATGCACTAAAATAACATCAGAAAAATGTTCATGCTAGGTGTGGAGTTTAACTTTGGCAAGTTTGGTAATTGTTTTTCACCTTAAACTTTTCATTTGTCTGAAATTCTGAGCACTTGAGTTACTAACATGGAAAACAGCTTCAGAATATTGCTGCATTAACCCAGTCTGTAGCTCTTGATACTTGATTTCTGTAATCATAATACAAAATAATAATACTCTTATTTTTGCGTAGTGACTCACAGAATGCTAACATCTTTACAGTGGTATAGTGTAATCAGAAGATATTTTATGTACAGTTTTCAGAGAAAAAAGCAAATTATTCAAAGCCACAGGATTGTTAAGTGCAATATTCAAGGTAGAAACACCATACTTTATTAAGCTTTTTTCCCTCTACTCTGCATAGTTTCTTCATTCTTTGAAATCTTTGATTTTGTTTTGTAGAGAAGTAACTTCCCCTACATTAGTAGATGGATAGAATAATCTTTCATATTTATTTCTAGTATTTACCAAAATATTCTTAGATTTAAACACATTTCCTTACAAAGAGGTTTGATGAAAATGGGACTTCCTATACACTAAAACAACCTTCTGTGTGCTTTCTTCACTTGAAAAGGACCTTGTTTGAAAATCAGTAGGATACTAATTTTATATACTCACAGTTTACTTTTCTGACACAAGAATTCTTTTGCATGTGACAAAAAAAACACACATTTTATTTGTTAAAAAGTCACTAAAATAGAAAGAAAGAAATTGAAAAAAATCGTTTGTTAGGAATTTATTTTTCTTAAGTTGTGCTGCTATTTGAAAATAGTAAAATTCAGTATGAATATCAACTTTCACAAAGTGTTCCAAATTTTTGAAAGCCTCAATCATTTTCTTAAATTTCTGATATAATTTCATGTTTTTACGAAACATTTAAAAGATTCACTGATCTTTATCTTTGTGTAAAATGTTGTCTTTTGTTCCTCTTAGCAGAAAACTCCAAAGCTGACCACCTAAGCAAAAAATAATTTTAGAGTTGTTTTATTTTATCATCATTTTTCATGAAGCTTTACTAGAAATTTGTAATTTAGAGAAGGGATATTTGCTGTGTTACAAACACTTTTTAAAATATAAGTGTATTTTATGGGGTATTGGTAATTTGCTGCACTGATCTCATTTTTTTCAAAGTTAACTGGTATAATATGTTTCACTGATATAGATGATTATTGTTAAAACGATTCACTCATCATGGGAGATTATTTTAGGGAATTTTAGTCCAATAAAATATAGGAACTTCCATGATATATCTAAAAATACTTATTTAACTCTTGGTTGAAGATGTCGTGTGTGTGCTTAGTGGCTCAGTCATATGCAAGATACAAGATCAAGATACAAAAGTCAACTATTTTTCTACATAGTGCTACCAAGATGTGCCACCAAAGGTCCGTCTAGTCAAGGCTATGGTTTTTCCAGTGGTCATGTATGGATGTGAGAGTTGGACTATAAAGAAAGCTGAGTGCAGAAGAATTGATGCTTTTGAACTGTGGTGTTGGAGAAGACTCTTGAGAGTCCCTTGGACTGCAAGGAGATCCAACCAGTCCATCCTAAATGAGAATAGTCCTGGGTGTTCATTGGAAGGACTGATGTTGAAGCTGAAACTCCAATACTTTGGCCACATGATGTGAAGAATTGACTCATTTGAAAAGACCCTGATGCTGGGAAAGATTTAGGCAGGAGGAGAAGGGGATGACAGAGGATGAGATGGTTGGATGGCATCACTGACTCCGTGGACATGGGTTTGGGTGGACTCCAGGAGTTGGTGATGGACAGGGAGGCCTGGTGTGCTGCAGTTCATGAGGTCAGAGTCAGACACAACTGAGCAGCTGAACTGAACTTAACTGAACTTATTTTCCAAAAGATTCTCATCCGCACCCTTAGCCCTACCACCTCTTCCCACCCTGTATTGCCAATCTTTCACTTAAAAAAAAAGGCTGAGATAAAGTCTAGTCTTCAGTGGGAAACTTTTTTTTACTCTTCCAACCTGCATCAATAACTGAATTCTCTGATTTCTAGTATCTCTAATAATTCAGATCATGTTGCCTGACACTTGACTTTAAACAGCTGGTACAGTTCTCTGGATTTATCAGTTGTGTCACACTCTATATAGAATGCAAGCACTTTGTAAAAGAAGAAGCTGTTGTCTGTTTTCTTGCCTTATTTCTTCATCTATTTCTTTATGGGAACAATGAGATCCTTAATCTTTACATGTTAGCCTTCTATTACATTAGACTGCCTAGTTATGAATTCTGAAGAAGCTACAAAACTATCCTTTTTTTTTTTTTGGTAAATTCAGGATGTGCAACCTGACTTGCATTGACATACTTTTTGACTATAATAGTCCTAAAAAGTATATTTTTCTTCTTCTTATTTTTTTCCCCTTCATGACCCAGGAGAGTTTATTTGGATATGTTTTGAGAAAACATTGTGTTTATTTGTTTTTAGATAGTGTAATAGAGACCTTTTAGACTATCTGCCATGCTCCCAGTGAGGGTTCTGGCAGCTGGGACTGGTTTTTCTTTTTTTTCTTTTGGTGACTGCAGGACAGGACTTATCTGCATGGTTTAGACACCAAATAGAGCAGGAATTTAGAATTTTGAATTCAGAGGTACTAGTAAATTTGGTGTCTTTTCTAAACAGAAACTGACAAACCACAAAGCAGCTGGAGAAATATTTTCCCCTTATGAAAGAGGAACAGGAAAAGACTTCAGGCAGAGAGAGTGGAATTTAAAGTACTCAGAATGAATTAGATTTGAAAGACTCTGTGACCCTAACAGTGAAGAAAGAGGGAAAGGGAATGTGTGTGTGTGTGTGTGTGTGTGTGTGTGTGTGTGTGTGTCTGTGTGAAATGAATGCCAAGAACTAGAGGGACTGTAGAGGAATTGCCTTAATTCCTCATATCTTAGTTCTCTCCCCTCCAAGGCCTGCCTCACTATCTTCCTCTGAGGTCCATGAGCTACAGCTTTAGTTTTATCATACATTTCCTGAATTTTTAAAAGTGAACCCGAGTAGATTTCTGTTACTCACAAACGAAATAACTTTAACCCATACACAGAACCAGGGATGCAAAATGGGAAAATAAAGAATAAATATTAAAATTAAAGGAAGATAATTTAATAAAGCTACACTTACATTACTTACATTAATATGATAACAACTTCTGTTTAATTGGGAAAACTTTACAGTCCGAATCTAAAAAGCAAGGGACTTCAGACATGTTCCTCTTCAGCAGGTATCAAACATGGAAGTAATTTGTTACCTGCCCACAGAGACACACCTGAGGACTAAAACTATGCACAAAGAGATGATTCCAAAGTTTTAAAGCTGGAAACATTCTGTAGAGTGAAGAGAAAGCAAGGGACTTTATTGTATCTAACTGGAGTTATAACAACGTTTGGAATTTGAGTTCTGAACAGCTCCAAACCCAGAGTATGGGAATTATTTTCATTTAATGTAAAGCACTGATATAATCTGAAATCTACCATTCCAACAGAAAATGCACTGGTTCTAGAAGAATATGAGATGTCAAACTAATCAAGGAGATAATCTAAGCTGAGTCCTTTGGAGGGAAAAAAATTCTATAGTTTTTTTTTTTTTTATGGACCATTTTAAAAGTCTTTGTTGACTTTTTTTTATAATATTGTTTCTGTTTTATATTTTGGTTATTGGGCCACAAGGCATGTGGGATTTTAGCTCCTTAATTTGGGACTGAACTGCACCCCGTGCATTGGAAGGTGAAGTTTTAATCACTGTACCACCAGAGAAGTCCCGTGATTCTACAGTTTTGGTGAGAGTTTCATTTATTACTTAGTGAGACAAAATCACATTGCATAGAATTGGCAGATTTCCATGAATTTCACTTAAGTTAACTTCATGGTTGATGTTCTGTTGTAGGAATATAGTCTTTCTAATATAATAATTTTAGTATTTTATATGTGATGTGTGTTTTGTTTTGTATTTTGTTCTTTTCAAGTGCATCTAATATAAATGAGAATTGTCTGGGTAGATCCAACATGTAGTTTCCCTTTAAAATGTTGATTCTCGAAAAGTAGATATCCCAAAAAGTACTCTTACAGAGTGGCCTTTATTAGAGATTATTCTTATTTGTTGTCTTCATCCTACATATGTAAAACTTTTCTGCTTTCAATTTTAAGAATCCATGAGAGTAATAAAATCAAATAGTTCAGACTGATGCCCTGCTAGACCTAGAGGAGAATTTTTTCCATAGGCTTGATTCAGTATTTCTTAATCAGGAAAAATCTATGTATAAAGTAGGATACAAAGAAATATTCTTGTAAATGTTAAAACACTTTTAATTATTAAAATATATTTATCTCTATGATTTTGTTTATTCGTTGGCTGATAGCAACAATTGCTTCTCATTAGTTGGTATTACTGTTGTAATGCTTGAGGCTATTCACAGCCCATCTGCACACAGGAATAGCATTGCAGCTCTCAACTGATGGCAAAAAATAGGATGTATTCCATTTTGAACCCATCTAGTTCATCCAAACTGAATAGACTCTCTAACTCTAATGCTAAAGATCTTTTCAAAACTTCATGCTGGCTTAATTAACAGTTAATATTTTCCCAAAGCATCAATCTTTGTTAGAGGCTTGGTGAAGGCAAGAATGAATAAACAGTAAGATTTTTTTTCTTTTTTTTCTAACAATAAGGGCCAAGTATCACATGTATCCGGTTAAAGAATTCTTTCTTTGATAAACAAAATAGTTGTATCAGCATATACAATAGATGATAGAATGGAGTATCAGCAAAAGAGTTGGGAGATGTCCTAATTGAAAGATAAGTTAAATGAGGAGAGTGGGCTGTGGAAGCTAATATTATTGCCTTTAAACCAGGCAAGTGAAGTATAGAAGAGAGAAGAAGAAATCCATTTCTCATTATAAAAGATCAAAAGGGAAAAAAAAACACATAGTTGCTCAGGCTTGTCTCACTCTTTGCCATCCTATGGACTGTAGCCAACCAGGCTCCTCTGTCCATGGAATTTTGCAGGCAAGGATACTGGAATGGATTGCCATTTCCTTCTCCAGGGGGGTCTTCTGAACACAGGGATCGAACTCAGGCTCCCTGCATTGTGGGCAGACTCTTTACCATCTGAGCTACCAGAGAAACCTATAAAAGACCAAGGAAGAATACTTAGTCCTAAGCTGAGGAACTGGAACAAAACTAACTCTAAATAAATGCTAGATGAAGGGATGAATAAATGAGGAATGGAAAAAAGTGAATAAATATATGAGTGCACTTTCCTAGTCCATTCAGCTAAAATAAGTGTTTAAGCACTGAATTTCATCTACATTGAGTGACAAAAGTTTTCATGAAGTTGAACACAATGTTGACAATGGAACTTAAATACTTTTTATCAGTTTATTATATTTCAAGTGCTTATTTTAACATTGTGTGATGAGTGTAAATGAAAAAAACACTTCTTCCCTTCGAAGAAATTTTCATTATTCTAAAGATACTCTGCAATTCTATACAGTTATCATTGAAGTAATCAAAGAGAAAGGAGTATATGCTCAGAAAGTGAGTTGAGAAATATGGAAACACTGAAGTAGCTAAATTTGCATTATAAGCAAATTTGTTTTCAAGTTTTTCATTAACTTTTATGTACATTTTTTCTATTATAAAAGTAATATGCATTTTATTTAGAAATATTTCATAAGGTAGACAATGAAGCAAATAAACACTCATAATCTTTTCCAGTCCATTGATCTTAACAAATACGTATATTGATTTTTAAAATACTTAGGACGAATACCACAACAATTAACACTTATAATACTGAAAAAATTTCAGTAATGTTTCCTAAATGACTAGTTAAATTTGATGCAGCGAAATGATAAACTACAAGGCAACTATTAAAAGGATATTTTAAAAGCATATACATCACCGTTGCAAGATCCAGATAATAAATGCACATTATGCTTCCAGGGTCATACATTTATATCTGTATTTATTGTTGGTTTGTTATTTAGTCACTATGTCATGTCCGACTCTTGTAATCCCATGGACTGTAGCCTGCCAGGCTCCTCTGTCCATGGGATTCTCCAAGCAAGAATACTGGAATGGGTTGCCGTTTCCTTTTCAAGGGGATCTTCCCAACCCAGGAATTGAACCTGGGTCTCCTACATCGCAGGCAGATGATTTACCAACTGAGCTATGAGGGAAGCCCATCTGTATATTAGATAGGTAGATAGATAATATCTCAGTATTATCTATCTACCTGTCTATTACTGAAGAGTCACCACAACATAGATAATAACTTACTAGAAATAAAAGAACATGATCTAAACCAAAAATTCAAAGAATGAATAAAAAGGAAAGATTAGCACTGTTGGTTGAAATTTGAATTAGTGGTCTGGGAAATCAAGTAGAAGAATGTCTCAAAACACAGGGGAAAAATATAAAGAGATGAAGTGGGAAAAAAAAGTCAGGAAGAACAGATACAGAAGACATAACACATGAATAATATGATTTCAGAAGGAGAAAAGAAGAACAGATGGAGGAAGGACTATAATTAGACAAATAAAAAAAGAAATTCTCCTGGTGTGAAGAAAATTAGAGTGCAAATTAAAATTGTTCACTACATTCCAGGCAGGATTGGTGGAAAACAGACCTGGGTATATCGTGGCAAAATTCCTAAAATACTAAGTAAAAGGAAAATGCTCTTGTCTGCTACTCAGAAGGCTGAAGTTGTATAGAAAATAAATAATGTTTCATCAGTGACATCAAATTGATCTCCATCCCAGGTAAGATAGCTTTCACTTAGCAGTGAAATACTGAAAAATATGTAAGCCTTCATAAGCCATATCATTCTCATATTTAATATTCAAGCTAAAATTCTTATCAAGCAAATCAGATCAGGAGTCTCAGTGGAAAGGTAGTGGAAGAAGAGAAACTATACATTAGTGAGTAGTGGGTAAGGATGGTAACTAATTATATACAATAAGTCCTAGTTACAGTTTCTTGATATAAAAGGTACAAACTGCTGTACAGGAACTAAAAGTACTAAACAATTATAGCAAAACTTACTAAATGGGGATGGAGTAGAAAAGAAAATAAACTACTTCCCATAGTTTTCTCTCTTTTTAGGGATGTATGTAAGAAAGTAAAAATATTTTCAGTCTTTATTTTTTTTTTCCTGTAGGAAGGGAAAAAAATATAAGATAAGAGAGTTTGTATGGATAAATGGTGGTTTTTATACACTGACTAAATAAAAATATTTTTTCAGGAGTGTTAAAGAAATATAATCACCTTTGGAAAGCAAAGAAGCCAAATCTGTTAATAGTTATAGCAAGTGTGAATGGTTGACATTTGTATTGAATGGAGAGTCCTACCTGACATCCTGTGTTATCTGCATATCTATTAAAAAAGGGAGGAGAAAATAAAACTAAAATTTTAATTGAAACTCACTTAAAGAAACCTCAGGGAGCTATTTTAATTGTGGCCCCGATAAAGAATATTTGTTAAGACATTTCTTAGAGCTCTCTGTCCCTCCAGTTCAGTTCAGTCGCTCAGTTGTGTACAACTCTTTGCAACCCCATGGACTTTGGCATGCCAGGCCTCCCTGTCCATCTGCAACTCCTGGAGCTTGCTCAAACTCGATGTCCATTGAGTCAGTGATGCCATCTAGCCATCTCATTCTCTGTCATCACCTTCTCCTCCTGCCTTCAATCTCTCCCAGCATCAGGGTCTTTTCAAATGAGTCAGTTCTTTACATCAGGTGGCCAAAGGATTGGAGCTTCAGCTTCAGCATCAGTCCTTCCAATGGATATTCAGGACTGATTTCCTTTAGAAATCAGTTAGGTTAATCTTGGACTGGTTAGATCTCCTTGCAGTCCAAGGGACTCTGAAGAGTCTTCTCCAAAACCACAGTTCAAAAGCATCAATCCTTCAGTGCTTAGCTTTCTCTATAGTCCAACTCTCACAACCCTACATGACTACTGGAAAAACCATAGCTTTGATTGCATGGACCTTTGTTGGAAAAATAATGTCTCTTCATTTTTAATATGTGTCTAGGTTGGCCATAGCTTTTCTTCCAAGGGACAAGTGTCTTAATTTCATGGCTACAATCATCATCTGCAATGATTTTAGAGCTCATGAAAATAAAATCTGTCACTGTTTCCACTGTTTCCCCATCTATTTACCATGGTTTTTCCAGCAGTCATGTATGCATGTGAGAGTTGGACTATAAAGAAAACTGAACACCAAATAATTAATGCTTTTGAACTGTGGTATTGGAGAAGACTCTTGAGAGTCCATTGGACTGTAAGGAGATTCAGCCAGTCAGTCCTAATGGAAATCATTCCTGAATATTCATTTGAAGCTGAAGCTGAAACTCCAATATGTTGGCCACTTGATGTGAAGAACTGACTCATTGGAAAAGACCCTGGTGCTGGGAAAGATTGAAGGCAGGAGGAGAGGGGAGGATAGAGAATGGGATGGTTGGATGGCATCATCAACTCAATGGATGTGTTTGAGTAAACTCTGGGTGTTGGTGATGAACAGGGAGGCCTGGTGTGCTGTAGTCCATGGGGTCACAAATAGTTGGATATGACTGAGTGACCGAAATAAACTGAACTGAACTGAATAGATATACCATCTAAATTTAAAAAAAAAAAATAGAAAATTCAAGAACAGAAATTCTAAGTTATCTTTCAAAAATGAGGTCCTAAGCAAGGATCTCACTCTTCCTATAGAAAAGGATCACAGATGTCCCTTCTTATATAGAAATAAGAGAAAGCATCACAGGGAGGAAATCAATTCTGACTCCATTTTGGAAACTGTTTCTTTGACTTGCTTTTATTATTGTCATCATACTCACCGGCTTGCCTGGAGTACCTTGCCCCTCTGCTTGACTGTGAACTAAAGTGCTTTTGTTCAGCTTATGAAGAGATAGTTTGTCCCTGCCCACCTGTGAATAGAAGAGATTAACACACTCCTTCTGAAGACTGGACGTTGCCCTGGAGATGTGGACTGAAGACTCCCTTGACTTCCTCACTGCATCTGCCTCTCTATTATGCCTTTTGACTTTAGTTCCTCATTGCTTCTTTCTCTGTGATCTATGAAAGAACCTGGCATCCAAACCCCTAAAAGATGGTTTTTTGAAGCGCTAGCCCGACATTTTCTCAGTCAGCTGGCTCCCCAATGAAAGTCTCTTCCTTGCCTCAATACTTCATCTCTCTGAATCATTGGCCTGTTTTGTGGTAAGCAGAGTGAGTTTGGACTCAGTGACAAAAGTTCTTTATTTTCACAATAAAAAAAAAAAAAAAAAAAAAAGGTCTAAAGAGGAACTTTAGTCTAATTAGTTTGACCAAAGTATACGTGTCTGTAGATTCCATTTAACTAAGTAATTATTGATTCAACAAAGTGTTACTGAGTGACAGTTATGTGCATAGCACTGTGATTGTTTTGGGAGGAACAGAGTTAAAGATAAATGTTTCTCCTTAAGAAATGTACACACACACTGGCTGCTACTGCTGCTAAGTCACTTCAGTCGTGTCTGACTCTGTGTGACCCCATAGACAGCAGCCCACCAGGCTCCCCCGTCCCTGGGATTCTCCAGGCAAGAACATTGGAGTGGGTTTCCATTTCCCTCTCCAGTGCATGAAAGTGAAAGTGAAGTCGCTCAGTCATGTCCGACTCTTGGCGACCCCATGGACTGCAGCCCAGCAGGCTCCCCCATCCATGGGATTCTCCAGGCAAGAGTACTGGAGTGGGGTGCCACACACTCACTAACACACTATAATTCTGTAAAATAGGTACTTGAAACATTGGTAGCTATGTGCAAGCTATTTAATAAGTAAGTTAGAATCTCAGATTTCAATTGTTGATAAACTATTCTGATATTTTCAGATCTGAACATTGAGATAACTCCTTTTAACAAAACAGTTTAGCAGTTAGTATTGGTTTTAGCCAAAGTAATGAATTAAACTCAGAACTCTGAATAGTAGGGTTTGGTATTTTTTTCTAATAAAACATTTTCAAAAGATATAATACACTTTCTAGTAGCAGTGAACTCTGAATTTGTGTAAACTTTCACTTCTGGAAGTAATGCCAAGAGGAAGGAAAACATCCATGATAGTTTATTTTCTCAGAGTAATACCAACTTAGTTACACATTGTAATATCTCCAAATTTCAGAACATGTCTTCCAATTAATATGTTTGCAACTTTAATCTCAATTTCCCCACCTCTTTTTAGCACTATATAAAATAACAATACATCCATCTTCTCAGATTTAGTAGAGTTGCTATATCTGGTGAGCAACATTTATGTGTTTAGCTTCTACACTTAAAAACAAGGTTTTCACTCAAGTGTGGTCTCTAAAATTTGGTTAGAGAGTACAGAGTCAACTGTTAACAGCTGTCTGATTTTTTTATGATTTTTCAAGCAGAATAATGATATAGTAGTCACATTTGCTAGCTGAAAATTCAGAAAGACTCTTAAATTTTTATATTAAATAAATTTAAAAGAAAAAGATAAAACTGACTCAAAAGTAAATTCTTAAAATTGAAAAGTGGGAATAAGACTACATGAGGGGGAAATGCGTAACCATGATATTTTAACTAAATATACAGAAATGTTGGTTTTATTCTAGTAAATTTATATAACATATAATGAATCCAAAACATTCAGAGCACTTTCACCTGCTGGATGAAATAAATATAATAGATCCTTGCAAAACAGCAAGTTATTAATATCTTCTAGTTGAAAATTTCACTGAATATTCATACCTCATGAATTGATAATGATTCATCAGCTTGTGAATGTCTCATTTTTTGTACAAAGTTTGTCAGAAGGGTAAGAAAATAAGAAGCAATTTGAAAAAACTACTTTAAATATTTCAATAGAATTAAAATAAGCCCTAATTTAATATGTATTTTATATACACAAGAAGCACTGTTGTTTGAGGGTTTTTGCAACTTTTTTTTTGTGTTGAAAACATATATTGTCTGACATATCAAGATATATATTTTATAAAATATGTGGTTATTCTATTTGATGTCCTGAAAGCTTTCAAGTTTGCCTTTTTTTTTTTTTTTAGCTTAAATCTTTTTTTAAAGAAAATAACTACAATCCTCCTATCTCTATAGGGAAAGTGTCAATGAAGTACAAATCTGAACTTCTGAAAATGATATTATTATTATCTGCCTAAAAAACATTATCAAAGGTGATTCCCTCCACAGAGTTCATAAAAGATGACAGAAACCACAGGAGGGATGATAGATTAGTAAAATATTATTTGTTATCTGTATACATGTTCATCATTGAATCATGCTATACCAAGACTGTTAATGTCATTTTATCCCTTAACAAAATCAATGATGATAAGAGTCAAATAATTTTGGACCCAAAAGACTCCCTCACCATAAGACTGCCCTTCTACTAATACACATTGAAAACATATTTTAAACTGGTTTAAGTAGAGATGTAAGAGAGTTAATATACACCATGGGGCCAGGCATATAGAGTAATAGGTGCTCAATAATTCTTTGTATAATTAGATAATTTATTCACTTCTATTTGAGATTATCTTTAGCATATTTTAGGACTTCCTTGGTAGTTCAGCTGGTAAAGAATCCACCAGCAATTCAGGATACACTGGTTTGATTCATGGGTTGGGAAGATACCCTGGAGAAGGGATAGGTCACCCACTCCAATATTCTTGGGCTTCCCTGGTGGCTCAGATGGTAAAGAATCCACCAGCAATGCAGGATACACCAGTTTGATTCATGGGTTGGGAAGATACCCTGGAGAAGGGATAGGTTGCCCACTCCAATATTCTTGGGCTTCCCTGGTGGCTCAGATGGTAAAGAATCCACCAGCAATGCAGGATACACCGGTTTGATTCATGAGTTGGGAAGAGTCGGACACAACTGAATGACTAAACACCACACAGTTTATAATAATCGCGAGAAAAAGAACCATGAAAATGTTCGTTTTCACTACAAGCTTTTTAAAAAGCGAAGTGTTAGTCAGTTGTGTCTGACTCTTTGCATCCCCATGGACTGTAGCCAGCCAGGCTCCTCTGTCCATAGGATTTTCCAGGCAAGAACACTGGAATGGGTTACCATTTCCTTCCCCAGGGGATCATCCCAATTCAGGGATCTAACCTGGGTCTCCTGCATTACAGGCAGATTCTTTAACTTCTGAGCCATAAGGGAAACCCTTTAAAAAGCAAATATAAATCAACCATAATGTAAAATCAATCATATATTTTAAATTATCTGACCACTCTTCTATAACTCTTCTACAATTTTGTATGCATGATACAGTGTAGATCATATTATGTTAAGTGAGGAAAGAGAGGGAGAGGCGAGGAGAGAGAGAGAGCAAATTTTCTTAAGATAAAAAGGAGAGTGTAGATATGGCAGAGACACTGATGGTTTCCTATCCATTATTTGGTCCCTGTTTCTTCCTTTTTGGGGGGGAACATTTACTTCTAGCTTTATACTTGCCTATAATAAATATTTAATTCAGTTATATATGTTGAATGAATGTTTCAGACAAGGGATGATCACTGGGCTAAATTTATTATTTTCAAACTGTAACATGAATTGGATTTACCAAGGGGACTTGCTAATATATAGATTGCTGGGTCCCATCCTCAGTGTTTCCTAATTCAGTTCATCAGAAGTAGAGCCAGAGAGCTTCCATTTTGAACTAGTTCCTCAAAAGGTGCTAAAGAGAATACAGTTTAAAAACCTTTAGTCTAAGCCAATAATAGTAATTCCTAGTGCTATGCAGATAGAAGTCTAAATATTCACGCATAGTGGTTTATGACTACTCTCCATTCTTATTGATAATTTTCTGTTCTAACTGATAGTTAACCAAGGTGGTTTTAAAATAATCAAATATCACTCCACAATAATTCACATTTCTTTATTGGCTTAGAAAAGTACATGGGATCCAGTTCTGTCTAATAGCAATGAGAAGAGTTCTACTGACTACTTCTGTGCATGCATTTGCATGCTCAGTCTTGTCTTACTCTTTTCAACACCATGAACTCCAGTCCGCCAGGCTCCTCTGTCCATGGGATTTCCCAGGCAAGAATATTGGAGTGGGTAGCCCTTTCTTCCTCCAGAGGATTGTCCTAACCCAGGGACTGAACCCAAGTCTCCTCCATCTCCAACACTGGCAGGCAGATTCTTTACCACTGAGGCAAGGATTATCTTACTGAAAACCTTTGGAAAATACTTTCTTATTTTTGAAAATAATACCTGGGAGGAAAGGCATTTCTGGATCTGGGTTTAGTCTTCCACATGCATGTGAAAAGCTACCTTTGGATCAAAAGGGGAGTTAGTTTAAGAGGATAAACTACTAATTACTGTAAAAAGCTGAGCAGAGACATGAAAGGGATCTGGAACTTTTCTGATATTTTTGAGCAATCTATTGGGGGATTCACACAGCCTTCATATTTTTTGTTACATGAGATCATGTTACATAAGCTCATGTTACATGAGCTTATTTTTTTAAGCTCCTCTTCATAGAGCTATTCTTTTCCTGGTAGCCAGAATCATCCTAACTGATGCACTGGATTATCCAAATAGCATAGTATATTAAAAAGTACTCTGTCTCTTGATAAGAAAGCAAAATGTGAAGAAGCAAAGGGATGATAATTATATATAAGATTAAAAGTCATTAGTTTAAAATGATTGTACATGTATTCAATAGGAAAAAATTCCACTTAATCATTTAATGATTGCAAATGCTGTGATTTACTTTATTTGTAGTTTCAAAAAAATTCTAACAGAATATTAGATGCGGTCATTGTCTTTTTGAAAGAAACTAGATGAAATTTGTAAAATATCAGTTTTTAAATTTAAATCAGAGACTTTAATTTTCCAAAAATATCCTCTAATGCTAGTTATTTTGGGGTAAGATGAATAAAGAAAAACTACTTCTTGGAAATAAATCTACTTTTTGTATTTCATATTTCAAAAAATCAGTTACTTCTATTGCTAACATTTTAAAATATTGCTTAAAGATCCCTCTGTATTAGACTTTTATTTTTATTTTCCCCCCATTACTATTCAAGCATAGTTTTAGTATTTTTGTGCAGAAGGAATCAGGTTTTACACTGAATACAGTCTGTCATTGAAAAATGATCTTGACAGAATTAAAGAACAGACACAGGGCTGACATGGAAACAATGGGACTTTTAAGATACAAGAAAGTCATTAAGCCTAGTTCATTGATGTACAGTACCCAAACTGCCATATTTCATTCTGGATAGAAACAACTCCTCCTGGTTCACAACCAACTGAAATGTATATATGGATCAAACATTTGGAGACCAAGCTTGTATTTATATTTACTGCTACTAAAATTGATTGAAGAGCGTGATTTTGAATCAACAAGAAAAGTGGGTAACTCCCCTAAATTCAGCAGATTCATTTACCCAGTTATTGACCCAACTGGCTCCTCTGGTGGCTGAGATGGTAAATAATCTGCCTGCAATGCAGGATGCAGGTTCAATCCCAGGTTCCCTGGGTTGGGAAGATCCCCAGGAGAAGGGAATGCCTAGCCGCTCCAGTGTTCTTGTCTGGAGAACTCCATGGACAGCACAGCCTGATGGGCTACAGTTCATAGGGTAGCAAAGGATCAGACATGAGTGAGCAACTAACACTTTGACTTTAGACAAACATATCCTGCCCCAAAGGAATGTTCAAAATGCAATCTCTTCTCAAAGAGACAAATATGGGAATAAACCGGGATATAAAAGTTTCTTTTGCCACAGTCATTTTTCACATAGGCCATTCCCCTGGGGGAGGAGTGAGTGGTGAATGAGGCCATAGTGCACCTGGAAATGCTTCTGCCATTCTTTTTTCTGCTTGGGAAGTAGAGTAAAATTTTGCCATCTGGTGTATGTGCAAGAGGAATGATTAATAAGTGGCCTATTCTGTATCCCTAGCCAATACTTTTCAGTTTCCTGTCTCTTATTAGAGACTATTAGGTTTTTAGTCAATCAAGAACATGACTGGTCTCATAGCAAAAGAAATCAGCAGTTCTTCAGATTTCTCCATGATACCCTTTTGAGGGAGTGTTTTTCTGGGTATACAAGTATTCAAAATTAGGAAAGGAGTATGTCAATGCTGTATATTATCACCCTGGGCTTATTTAACTTATATGAAGAGTACATCATGCAAAATGCCAGGCTGTATGACTCACAAGCTGGCATCAAGATTGATGGGAGAAAAATCAACAGCCTCAGATAGGCAAATGATACCACTTTAATGGGAGCAAGTGAAGAGGAACCAAAGAACCTCTTGATGAAGGTGAAAGAGGACAGTTAAAAGTCTAGCTTAAAACTCAACATTCAAAAACTAAGATCATGCATCCCATCCTGTTCCATCACTTCATGGTAGGTAGATGGGGAAAAAGTGGAAACAGTGACATATTTTATTTTCTTGATCTTCAAAATCACTGCCAACAGTGGCTGCAGCCACTAAATTAAAAGAAGCTTGTTCCTCAGAAGAAAAGCTATGACATGTACACCCGTGGCTGATTCATGGCAATGTGTGGCAAAACCACTGCAATATTGTAATGTAATTCACATCCAATTAAAAAGAATAAATTTATTTAAAAAATTAAAAAATTCTAATAATAATAAAAAAAAAAGCTGTGACAAACCTAGACATTGTATTAAAAAGCAGACACATTACTTTGCTGACAAAGGTCCATCTAGCTAAAGCTATGGTTTTACTAGTAGTCATGTATGGATGTGAGAATTGAACCATAAAGAAGGATGAACACTGAAGAATTGATGCTTTTGAACTGTTGTGCTGGAGAAGGCTCTTGAGACTCCATTGGACAGCAAGGAGATCAAACCAGTTAATTCTAAAGGAAATCAACCATGAATATTCATTGGAAGTACTGATGCTGAAGCTGAAGTTTCAATGCTTTGGCCACCCGATTGGAAGAGCATACTTGTTGGGAACTTGATTCTGGGAAAGACTGAGGGCAAGAGGAGAAGAGGGTGACGGTGGATGATATGGTTGGATGGCATCACTGACTCAATGGATATGAGTTTGAACAAACTTGGGGAGATAGTGACAAACAAGGAAGCCTGGTGTGCTGGAATTCATGGAGTTGCAAAGAGTCAGACTTGACTTAGAAACTGAACAATGATGGTAGTGTTCAAATTACTTTTTATCATCACCAGAAAGTTCTAAATTATGTCATAAAATGGCATTAGTATAGTTAACTCCAAGACCAAAATTGTGTTCTTTCTTCTAATTCACACCTCAAAATATTCCCAGGTACCATGTTCATTCAAATTTATCAGAGGTTTTGCAACAAAATTGTCAACCACATAAAGATACCCATGATTTAATTTCTGAGAAAAAAAATTAGAACCCCAAATATAATTTCCTTTCCTTAGTGAGAGTAAAAGTCCAAAGTAATTAACTACAGATTTAAAAAATAAAGTCTGAAAATATTCCCCAGTTGTTTATTCTGCTCTGTATCAGCCAGAAATGGATTCATTTACTTGAAGCCTGAGTAGTTTTGGTGTTCTTCCATCATCAGCTGTCTCTAAACAGACTAAGTTCAGTTTCTTCAGTACTTTCAAATTTTGAATTAATCTAACCCCAAATTCACAGATGTTCTTTAATTTTTAAAGAGTATTAGTAGTATTACCTCTTGTAATTGGGTAAATTAGATGCAGAGTACAAACCTCTATCATAAATTTTAGAAATGCAGGTCACTCACTTCACAGTCACTAGAGTTTTTTTTTTTTTTTGCCCACTTTCCTAGGCAAAAATGATGTTCCCAGATGTAATTCTACAGGTAAACCAGACAGTTGATGTTCATCCTGTGGAAAAGCACAGGGAGCTCTTAGTGATTTCTGTGGGAAGGATCAAGCCACAGTAGCTTTTTAGGGTCCAGCCTCACTGTTCAGCATATCACATTTGTCCAGAGATTGTGATTTATGAACTGAGACTCATTGAGAAATAAACATCTTATTTAAAAAAAGACTGTTTATGACACTTCAGTTACCATATTTAGTGTGTCCTTAGGGAAAAATTACCCTTGTATATTGTATTTGCTCTCTGAGTGTGGCCACTGAGAGGGTCCTACTTTTTTTGCAAAGTTGAGTAATTTGTAATTAGACGACTACAGTTACCAGGACTTACTTGGTATGCCTTCCTATCTGGCCAGCATATTCAAAATTTTTTAAATTTCTGTTTCTCATTGGCTCCATGTGGCTGGTGCCTTGAACTGTACTTGGTCATTTCAGTTTCCTCTTCGAGATCTGGCCGCTTCTGTCTCTATTTTGTACCTTTATCCCACCCACTGCCATTCATTTTTTTCATTCATAGTAATACTAAAACAGCTACCCTCTATTTTAGCACATCTTTACAAGCAGTTAAACCCAAGAACATCTTTAGTGTTTCTTACTTATTTTAGGCTTGTCCTTTAAGATTATGGCCTTACTTTTAAGAAAATCTCTTCTTAGTCTTCATTCCTCTGCTGTTTTTACTGTTCTCACACCACTCCTGTCCTAAGAGTTGTATTGATGTGTATATATATATATATATATATATATATATATATTTAAAACCAATCAGTTACCATTTGAATACCTGAGAAAATCTGTCTGATAGAAACTGAGATTTTCCAACAGGTCTATGTAGTTGCTTATTCATGTTTTAGTGTATAATAGCTTTCTCAAACTCTTTCTTTCCTCAAAGAAGACTAGGTACTGTATTCTTTACATCAGCATTCTTCATAATGAGATATGTGAACTCCACTCAAAATGCCTATAAATTGCATTAAACCATTATGGATAATCAATCCCATGTCACCTGAGCTAATTTAGGTGAAAACCTAAATAAAGTGACTCACATGTCTACCACAAACTTTAATATCCATTTGTTATTTTGGTCACTAAGTGCCAGTCTTTGTATCTCAAAGTCATAGAAAAAACCAAGGTGCTATGGTTTTAGAACACAAATAAATGTACTTTTTTTTTTTCTATTCTGAATTTAGAATCACTTAGGTAGCAATTTCTAGGAGGTAAATAAAATTCACCTTGTCAGCGGTGATACCGATAAAGCTATTTGGACAGCATATCTTTATCGTATGTCATAAGTAAAAAGAACTTGCTAATGGCATGTATTTCTCTGCAGTCTAAATCTTAGAACTTCCCATACAAAGCACTAGTCAAGAATTGTCTCAAACTTGGAATGGAAGGAAGAGAGAGGATAGGTGTTATCACTTATATGGGGAATCTAGAAATAAAATGAATGAATATAACAAAACAGATTCAGGCTCACATATATGGAGAGAACACTAGTGGTTACCAGTAGGGAGAGGAAAGCAGGGAGAGGCAAGATAAGGGTAGTAGATTAAGAGGTACAAACTACTATGTGTAAAATGAACAAGCTATGTTTATTGGTTGTATTGTACAGCACAGGGAATATAGCTAATATTTTTAAATAACTATAAATGTAGCTATTATATATATAACTTTTAGTTATATGTATATAGAATCTATTTTAAAAATTTGAATCACTATGCTGTATACCTGAAACTAATATTATATTGTAAATCAACTATACTTTAATAAAACATTAAAAATAAAGATGAGCATTACCCAGTGTTGTCAAGTATACAGATGTGAAATTCCTACACATTGATGGGGTATGTAAAATTGTACTTAAGAATAATTAGTTTGTTATAAACTCACTATAGTGTTAACATACAAAGCAGTCATTCCATCCCCAGTTATTCATCTAGGCGAAAACGTAACCAGTACCCAGAAGAGTTCATATAGCATACCCATATAGCACCAGGACCTGGAATAGCTCATTGCTCATCAACTCATGAAAGATAAACAATCCAGTGTATAATTATAGTAAACAGAACAGAGTATAGATACATACTATCTACTAAAACTTGCTGCTACCCTGTTGAGCCAAAAAAGACAGAACCCAAAATGGTGATATGGCATGGTGTCCCATGGGGTAGGGAGGCAGGGGGGTTCTGAAACTGAAAATTTAAACTGTCACACCACACAGCAGACTAGTTGACCCCTGGAGATGGGTAAGGGCTGATTCATTTCAAGGAAGCATGGGGGAACTTTCTGGAAGCATTCTACATCTTGGAAAAGGTGATGGATACCCAAGAATATACACGTATGGATTCTTTGAATTGTATACTAAATTGGTGAATTTTACTGTATGTAAACTAGAGCTGTTTTGATTTGATTAGTATCTCTGTATTTTGATAAAATATATGCCAATTCAGGTTTTCAACTCTTTCCTTTTAATATTCTTACCTCCCTATGCTTCCCATTTTCCACTTGTTTCTTCATGTCTTTTTTTTTTAAACATTTCTTTCACCTGTAATTTACAATTGTTTATGTCAAAGTTATCCCTGGTTGCAACCTTTATGTTTAGACATATCCTTATCAACTGATTTGACTATATTGTTCAATAGCCTCACCTATATTACTGAAAACATAGTCTCTAAATTAAAATTTTAATAGTCATCATAGTCATCAATTATAGTATTTTTAAGCAGGTTGGGCTGTTTGAAGGGTACCACACATACATAAATGTATTCTCTAGGTTTTATAATAGTACATTATTCAGTTGAAAACAGTTTTTCTACCACTTGAAACATTTCTTGAGCTTTTGTCATCATTATTATGTGGTTGTTGTTGTCCCTACAATAACCTTTTAGATGTCATTGCTTTGAGAACAAGCTATTTCACTGCAACAGCATTTTTGAATACTGGACCTTAAAAGTCAATAGTGTTCTTTCTATGACCTACTTTCAACATAGCAATGTGACACATGGGAAACATACATTGATAAATGAGGATCTTTGTTGAACATTAGAACAAAAAGAACTAAATTGGGTCTCCAGATATTAATTATTCTCAGAGACACAGTCCATCTTAGTGATCTTCAAACTGAGAGATAATTTACACTCTAACATGATTAAGTATGGAAATGTTTTAGACCTGGTGTGCAGTAAGCAGTATTACAAATGGGTTGAGAAGAAGTGGGGGGAAAAGACTTATGAACACATTTATAAATTAAATTGAGAATGGTAATATCCCCAGACTTGAGACATTTTGAATAAGCAAAGCTATCTAATTCAAAATCTGAAAAGAATAGATAATTTACCGTCTTCTGCCCAGTCTATTAATACCCTAGGTGCAACTTACTTTATAAAGCAGATAAAAGAACTTTCACAAAGAGTTGTAGCTTGATCAAAGTCAACACAAATGATTTGGATTAATGCTCATCATAAGTAAAACACAAGCAAACACATATTTTGCCTTTTTATTTTTTCATAATGCTAGTTTATTTTAATCTTATATGTGAGAAATATATAGTCAATTTATCTTGCCAAGTGGATACTATTTATGTTGATTATTGTAGATCTGAGCTTGTTATGAGTTCATATTAAATAATGTATATGAAAAGGGTTTTGGAAAATATAAAGCATTATACAAGTGAAGGTGATTATTATGATTATAATCATCTTAAATATTGAGAGTAACTGTGACCATCTTAAAATATGCTTCCAACCAAGATAATCAGTCAGTCAGTCTGTTGCATTTATTTTATAAGTGCATGGTCAGAATTCTGTGTTATATCAACTGGTGAGGGAGAAAGGAAGGAAAATATATGATCTATGTCTTTTGAAAGACTTCACAGTTTGAAGTAGGCCTATGATCTTAAATGAGTGAATGAAAGATAACATATGCACACCATATACCAAATGTCAAGAATATAAATTATGACAAGATTAATACAAAGTATCTACTCTTTGAGGAACAGTAAGGCAAACAAAGGCAACCAAATAACTGCAGTAAAATCATTTGGGAATAATAAATATTTGCACAAAGCACATGTTGCACATAGGTTGGTCAGCTTAGCACAGTGGTGGCATTTTAGCAGACCATAATCACAAATTTGATAGAAAAATATGTTTTATTTGACCAAATTCAGTGTCATAGTTTTCCTCCTTCCATCCTTTCCTCCCTCGATCCATCCTTCCCTTTCTTCCTTTCTTTCTTCCGACAGAAGATGCATAAGACCCCTATACTGAACATTGTAAATCTATATGATGGCCACAAAGGGTGTGACCGCGTGGACTATAGCCCACCAGGCTCCTCCGTCCATGGGATTTTCCAGGCAAGAGTACTGGAGTGGGTTGCCATTTCCTTCTCCAATATTATGGGCTACAAATAAAATCTTTAATAAATAAAACATGCACTGTTAGCACTGAAATTGAACTTTACCATACTTAAAAGCTGACAAATTATCACGTTGATATTTCATAGATTCTGGAAGAAGACAGAAGACTTTTGAATTAGAAAAATAGAGACATTGCTACTCATAGCTAAAGAAGCAGCTTTAGTGTTGCCATATTTGCCTTGGTGCTCTTGTTCCCCATCCCCCAAGATCACAGGATTCCGTGATGGGACTAGGTAGATACCTGCATATACAGTGGGCTGGATTATAGGTGAAGAACACTGACTCTGGGGAATCAAGTGCTTTCATAGCAAGTAGTAAGCAAGCCTGTTTTTGTT
This sequence comes from Bos indicus x Bos taurus, assembly GCF_003369695.1. NCBI lineage: Eukaryota > Metazoa > Chordata > Mammalia > Artiodactyla > Bovidae > Bos > Bos indicus x Bos taurus. The sequence continues at coordinate 53,950,501 of NC_040077.1, forward strand.
TTTCAGTTGGGGGCAAACGTTATCTCATTTCTCAAAGTAACCAGCAACATAAACAACACTGAGAAATGTTCCAGTTCTTTAGAGAGCAGTCATATGCAGCAGGATTTGTTGGAGGAATACAAAATATCAAAGAATGAATCTCCCAACAGGTACTATGTTTATGAATAGTATGTCTAAATATGAATTATATAACTATATTAATCCTCTCCAAGTTAATTTATGAGTCTACTGGAAGTCCGATCAAAATCTCAAGTTCATTTGAGATTATGAAAAAACATCCATAGCTAGAGGAATGTGTATTGAAGAACTAGGATGGATTTTTATTGGGTTATATTTATAACAGTTATGTTGTATGATTCAGAATTTCATTTAAAAATATGTCTACCTTAGTAAAACTCTTCTATAGGTATTGGGTTAGCCAAATTGTTCATTTGGGTTTTCCCATAAGATGTTATGGAAAAACCCAAACAAACTTTCTGGCCAGTTCCCATACATAAAGACGTTCACAGTGTGATGCTTCTGCGATATTGTTTATCTTGGAAAAAACTCTAATTGCTTATTGATATTAGAATGGACAAATAAGTTATTAACTAGAAATTAAAATTGTTTAATTTTTATTTAGACCCAGTGGGATAATGTTAAAAATCTAGTGTTCAGTAAAAATAAGAATAGATGCCATGTATGCATATTAAAAATATTGAACATCATTTATTATTTATCAATATAAAATGGTAGTTATTTGATACCATAGGCAGGAAAAAAAAACACAATTTGAGGATAGTTATTACCTTTAGATAAAGAGCAAAATTTGGGAATAAAATAGAATGGAAATCTTTAACAGTTTATGAAATGTTTTATTTCTTTAAAATAAGATTTGAAGCAACTATGGCAAAATGTTAATTGCTAAATCTCAAGGGTGGGAATATAGATATCTATCACAATATCATTTCAAACTCTATGCTTAAAACATTTCAATATTAAAAAACATACAACATATTAGTGCTTTACCTGCCTTCTTGCCTCTCTGAATAAATTAATGCACATGGAAGTATTAAGAATTTTATTCAGTAAACGTACTTACAAGATATTAGTGATTAGTTTTGATCGTGAGCCCTGTTTTCATGTTTGTTTAAAATTTAATCAAATCATGAAATATAGAATATTATACATCAGTTGAAAGACAGTGAGGATAAGCAAGACAAGCTCAGCTTGGAAGGTTATTTGCAGTAGGGATAATTTTTTAAATTTATTTTTTATTGAAGGATAATTGCTTTACAGAATTTTGCTGTTTTCTGTAAAAATTCAATATGAGACAGCCAGAGGTATACATATACCCCCTTCATTTTTAACATCCCTCCCATGTCCCTCCCTTTCACAACCCTCTAGATGATAGAGAGCCCCTGCTTGAGTTTTCTGAGCCATGGAGCAAATTCCCGATGGCTATCTCTTTTGCATACGGTAATGTAAGTTTCCATGTTAATCTTTCCATACCTCTCACCCTCTCCTCCCCCTCCCCATATCCATAACTCTATTCTCTGTTTCTGTATCTGTTTCTCTATTGCTGCCTTGTAAATAAATTCTTCAGTAACAATTTTCTAGATTCTGTATATGTGTGCTAGAATACTATATTTATCTTTTTCTTTCTGAATCACTTCACTCTGTATAATAGGTTCTAGGTTCATCCATCTCATCAGAACTGACTCTAATGCATTTTTAATGGCTGAATAATATTCCATTGTGTAGATGAACGACAACTTCTTTATCTATTCAACTGTAGAAGGACATCTAGGTGGCTTTCATGTTCTAATTATTGTAAATAGTGCTGTAATGAACAATGGAATACACTGTTTTTTTCAATTTTGGTTTCCTCAGGGTATATGCCTAGGAGTGGAATTGCTGGGTCATATAGTGGCTTTATTCCTAGTTTTTAAGGAATCTCCATAGCGTCTTCCATAGTGGCTGTATCGATTTACATTCCCACCAACAGTGCAAGAGCATTTCCTTTTCGCCACACTCACTCCAGCATTTATTGTTTGTAGACTTTTTGATGACAATCATTCTGACCTGTGATAGGTGATATCTCATTGTGGTTTCGATTTGCATTTCTCAAATAATGAGAAAAGAAAATTAGAGTTACCAAGGGAACATTTCATGGAAAGATGGAATCAATAAATGACAGAAATTGTATGGACCTAACAGAAGCAGAAGATATTAAGAAGAGATGGCAAGAATACACAGAAGAACTGTACAAAAAAGATCTTCACAACCCAGATAATCACAATGGTGTGATCACTCACACTCACCTAGAGCCAGACATCCTGGAATGTGAAGTCAAGTGGGCCTTAGGAAGCATCACTAGTAACAAAGCTACGGGAAGTGATGGATTCCAGTTGAACAATTTCAAATCCTAAAAGACGATGCTGTGGAAGTGCTGCACTCAATATGCCAGCAAATTTGGAAAACTCAGCAGTGGCCACAGGACTGGAAAAGGTCAGTTTTCATTCCAATCCCAAAGAAAGGCAATGTCAAGGAATGTTCAAACTACCCCCACAGTTGCACTCATCTCACAGGCTAGCAAAGTAATGCTCAATTCTCCAAGCCAGGCTTCAGCAATATGTGAACCATGAACTTCCAAATGTTTAAGCTGGTTTTAGAAAAGGTAGAGGAACCAGAGATCAAATTACCAACATCTGCTGGATCATCAAAAAAGCAAGAGAGTTCCAGAAAAACATCTATTTCTGCTTTATTGACTATGCCAAAGCCTTTGACTGTGTGGATCACAATATACTGTGGAAAATTCTGAAAAAGATGGGAATACCAGACCACCTGACCTGCCTCTTGAGAAACCTGTATGCAGGTCAGGAAGCAACAGTTAGAACTGGACATGGAACAACAGACTGGTTCCAAATAGAAAAAGGAGTATGTCAAAGCTGTGTATTGTCACCCTGCTTATTTAACTTATATGCAGAGTACATCATGAGAAATGCTGGGCTGGAAGAAGCACAAGCTGGAATCAAGATTGCCGGGAGAAATATCAACGACCTCAAATATGCAGATGACACCACTCTTATGACAGAAAGTGAAGGACTAAAGAGCCTCTTGATGAAAGTGAAAGAGGAGAGTGAAAAATTTGGCTTAAAGCCCAACATTCAGAAAACTAAAATCATGGCATCTGATCCCATCCTTTCATGGGAAATAGATGGGGAAACAGTGGAAACAGTGGCTGACTTTATTTTTCTGACCTCCAAAATCACTGTAGATGATGACTTCTGCCATGAAATTAAAAGACACTTACTCCTTGGAAGGAAATTTATGACCAACCTAGATAGCATATTAAAAAGCAGAGACATTACTTTGTCCACAAAGGTCCATCTAGTCAAGGCTATGGTTTTTCCAGTAGTCATGTATGGATGTGAGTTTTGGACTATTAAGAAAGCTGAGTCCAGAAGAATTGATGCTTTTGAACTGTGGTGTTGGAGAAGACTCTTGAGAGTCCCTTGGACTGCAAGGAGATCCAACCAGTCCATCCTAAAGGAGATCAGTCCTGGGTGTTCATTGGAAGGACTGATGTTGAAGCTGAATCTCCAATACTTTGGCCACCTGATGCAAAGAGCTGACTCATATGAAAAGACCTTGATGCTGGGAAAAATTGAGGGCAGGAGGAGAAGGGGACGACAGAGGATGAGATGGCTGGATGGCATCACTGACTCGATGGACGTGAGTCTCAGTGAACTCCAGGAGTTGGTGATGGCCAGGGAGGCCTGGCGTGCTGCAATTCATGGGGTAGCAAATAGTCGGACACGACTGAACTGAACTGTACTGAACTTATAGTTTCCTTTGCTTTAAAAAGCTTTTAAGTTTAATCATGTCAAACTTGTTTCCTTTTTTTTTTTTAATTTCTGTTACTCTGGGAGGTGGATCATAGAGGATCTTGCTTTGATTTATGTCTTCGAATGTTCTGCTCCATGTTTTCCTCTAACAGTTTTATAGTTTTTGGTCTTACATTTAGGTCTTTATTCCGTTTTGAGTTTATCTTTTTGTATGGTGTTAGGAAGTGTTCTAACTTCATCCTTTTTCATGTAGCTGTCCAGTTTTCCATCATCATTTATTAAAGAGGCTGTCTTTGCCCTATTTTATATTCTTGCCCCCTTTGTCAGAAATAAGGTACCTATAGGTACATGGTTTATTTCTGGTCTTTCTATCTTGTTCCACTGGTCTGTATTTTTGTTTTTGTGCCATTACTATACTGTCTTCATAACTGTAGCTTTGTAATATAATCTGAAGTCAGGAAGGTTGATTGTTCCATCTCCATTCTTTCTTCTCAAGACTGCTTTGGCTACTTAGGGTGTTTTGTGTTTCCATATGAGTTGTGAAATCTTTTGTTCTAGTTCTGTGAAAATGCCATTGGTAATTTGATAGGGATTGCATTGAATCTGTAGGTTGCATTTGGTAGTTTAGTCATTTTCACAGTATTGATTTTTCCTACCCGGAAACATGGATTATCTCTCCATCCCTTTAAGTCATCTTTGATTTCTTTCATCAGTGTCTTATAATTTTCAGTGTACAGTTCTTTTTTTCTCCTTAGGTATGTTTATTCCTAGATACTTAATGCTTTTTGTTGCAATGGTGAATGGGTTTGATTCCTTAATTTCTCTTTCTTATTTGTCATTGTTAGTACATAGAAATGCAAGTGATTTCTGTGTATTGATTTTCTATCCTGCAACTTTGCTAAATTCACTGATTAGCTCTGCTAATTTTCTGATACTATCTTTAATGTTTTCTATGTACAGTAGCATGTCAACTGCAAACAGTGACAGCTTAACTTCTTCTTTTCTGATGTGGATTTCTTTTATTTCTTTTTCTTCTCTGATTGCTGTAGCTAGGATTCCAGAACTATGTTGAATAATACTGGGAAAAGTGGACACACTTGTCTTGTTCCTGATCTTAAGGGGGATGCTTTCAGTTTTTCACCATTGAGAATCATGTTTGCTATAGGCTTATCATACATGACCTTTACTATGTTGAGCTAGTTTCCTTCTATACCCATTATTTGAATACTTTTAATCATAAATGGGTATTGAGTTTTATCAAAGGCTTTTTCTGCATCAATTGAGGTTATCGTATGGTTTCTATCTTTCAATTTGTTAATATGGTAAATCACATTGATTGACTTGCATATATTGAAGAATCCTTGCATTCCTGGAATAAACCTAACTTGATCATGGTGTATGAACTTTTTCATGTGTTGCTGAATTCTGTTTGCAAAACTTTTTTTTGACAATTTTTTCAGCTATGTTCTTCAGTGATATTGGCTTGTAGTTTTCTTTTTTTGTGTTATCTTTGTCTGGTTTTGGTATCAGCATGATGGTGGCCTCGTAGAATGAGTTTGGAAGTGTTCCTACTGCAATTTTTTGAAAGAGTTTTAGAAGGATAGGCATTAGCTCTTCTCTAAATGCTTGACAGAATTCCTCTGTGAAGCCATCTGGTCATGGGCTTTTGTTTTGGGGAGATTTTTTTATCACAGCTTCAACTTCAGTGGTTGTAATTGGGTTGTTCATAACTTATATTTCTTCCTGGTTCAGTCTTGGAAGATTGAACTTTTCTAAAAATCTGTCCATTTCCTCCAGGTTATCCATTTTATTGTCACATAGTTGTTCATAGTAGTATCTTATAATCCTTTGTATTTCTGCATTGTCTGTTGTAAACTTTCCTTTTTTCATTTCTACTTTTGCTGATTTGATTCCTCTCTCTTTTTCTTGATGAGTCTGGCTAAAGCTTTGTCAATTTTGTTTGTCTTCTCAAAGAACCAGCTTTTAGTTTTATTAATCTTTACTGTTGTTTATTTTATTTCTTTTTCATTTATTTATTCTCAGATCTTTATGATTTCTTCCCTTCTAATAATTTTGTTTTTGCCTTTTTTGGGGTTGTTTTTCTTATTCTTTTTCCAGTTTTTTTAGGTGTAAAATTAGGTTGTCTATTTGATGTTTTTCTTATTTCTTGAGGTAGGATTGTATTGCTATAAACTTCCCTCTTAGGGCTGCTTTTGCTGCATTCCCACAAGTTTTGAGTTGTCGTGTTTTCATTGCCATTTGTTTCTAGAAATTTTTTGATTTCCCTTTTGATTTCTTCAGTAACCTGCTGGTTATTTAGAAACATATTGTTGAATCTCCATGTGTTTGTGTTTCTTACAGTTTTTCTTGTAATTTAAGTCTAGTCTCATAGCATTGTGGTTGGAGAAGATGCTTGATACGATTTTAATTTTCTTAAATTTACTGAGGTTTGTTTGTGACCAAAGAGTTGGTCTATCCTAGAGAATGTTCCATGTGAACTTGAGAAGAAGGTATATTCTGCATTTGGATGGAATGTCCTGAAGATGTCAATGAGATTCATCTCATCTAATGTATCATTTAAGACTTGCGTTTCCTTGTTAATTTTCTGATTTGATGATCTGTCCATTGGTGTAAGTGGAGTGTTAAAAGTCTCCTACTGTTATTGTGTTACTGTCATTTATCCTTTTATGTCTGTTAATGTTTGTCTTATGTGTTGAGGTGCTCCTATGTTGGGTGCATAGATACTTACAATTGTTATGTCTTCCTCTTGGTTTGATCCCTTGACATTATGTGGTGTCCTTCCTTATCTCTTGTAATCTTCATTTTAAGTCTATTTTTGTCTTATATGAGGCCTGCTACTCCAGCTTTCTTTTGCTTCCCATTTGCATGGAATATATTTTCCCATCCTCTCACTTTCAGTCTATTTGTGTATTTAGGTCTGAAGTGGGTTTCTTGTAGACAGCATGTATATAGGTCTTGTTTTTATATCAATTCAGTCAATCTTTGTCTTTTTATTGGAGCATTTATTCCATTTACATTTAAAGTAATTATTGGTATACATGTTCCTGTTGCCATTTTCTTAATTGTTTTGGGGTTGATTTTATAGATCTTTATTCTTCTCTTGTATTTCTTGACTTTATAAGTCCCTTTAACATTTGTTGTAAAGCTGGTTTGGTGGTGCTGAATTCTCTTAACTTCTGCTTGTCTGAAAAGCTTTTTATTTCTCCATCAGCTTTGAATGAGATCCCTGCTGGGTACAGTGATGTTGGTTGTAGATTTTTCCCTTTCAGTACTTTAAATATATCTTGTCATTCCTTCTGTCCTGCAGAGATTCTACTGAAAGATCAGCTGTTAAGCATATGCAGTTTCCCTTGTATTTTACTTGTTGCTTTTCCCTTGCTGCTTTTAATATTCTTCCCTTATGTTTAGTCTTTGTTAGTTTCATTAGTATGTGTCTTGGCATGTTTCTCCTTGTGTTTAACCTGTATGACACCCTTTGAGCCTCTTGGACTTGATTGACTATTTCCTTTTCCATGTTGGGGAACTTTTAAACTACAATCTCTTCAAAAATTTTTTCATACCATTTCTTTTTCTCTTCTTCTTCTGGGACCCCTATATTTCACATGTTGGTACGTTTGATATTGTCCTGGTGGTCTCTGAGACTGTCCTCAGTTCTTTTCATTCTTTTTACTTTATTTTGCTCTTCAGAAGTTATTTTCACCATTTTACCTTCCAGGTCACTGATTCATTCTTCTGCTTCAGATATTCTGCTATTGAAACCTTCTATAATATTTTTAATTTCAGTAGTTGTCTTGTTTATTCTTTAATTCTTCTAAGTCTTTGTTAATTGATTCTTGCATTTTTCTCCATTTTTTTCAAGGTTTTTCATCATTACTATCATTACTTTGCCAACAAAGGTTCGTCTAGTCAAGGCTATGGTTTTTCCTGTGGTCATGTATGGATGTGAGAGTTGGACTGTGAAGAAGGCTGAGCACCAAAGAATTGATGCTTTTGAACTGTGGTGTTGGAGAAGACTCTTGAGAGTCCGTTGGACTGCAAGGAGATCCAACCAGTCCATTCTGAAGGAGATCAGCCCTGGGATTTCTTTGGAAGGACTGATGCTAAAGCTGAAACTCCAGTACTTTGGCCACCTCATGTGAAGAGTTGACTCATTGGAAAAGACTCTGATGCTGGGAGGGATTGGGGGCAGGAGGAGAAGGGGACGACAGAGGATGAGATGGCTGGATGGCATCACTGACTCGATGGATGTGAGTCTGAGTGAACTCCCGGAGTTGGTGATGGACAGGGAGGCCTGGCGTGCTGCGATTCATGGGGTCGCAAAGAGTCAGACACGACTGAGCGACTGATCTGATCTGATCTGATCATTATTCTGAATTATTTTTCAGGTAGTTTTCCTGTTTCCTCTTCATTAATTTGGACTTCTGGGCTTTAGTTTTTTCCTTCATTTCCGTATTATTTCTCTGTCTTTTCTTTCTTTCTTCTTCTTTTATTTTTGTAACTTATCATGTTCGAGGTCTCCTGTTTCCAGGCCTCAAGGTTGAATTCTTTCTTCCTTTTGGTTCCTGCCCTCCTAAATTTGGTCCAGTGGTTTGTGTAAGCTTCATATAGGGTGAGATTTGTGCTGAGTTTTTGTTTGTTTGTTTGTTTTTCCTCTGATGGGCAAGGCTGAGTGAGGCGGTACTCCTGTCTGCTGATGGTTGGGTTTGTATTTTGTTTTGGTTGTTGTTTAGATGAGTTGTCCTGCACAGGGTGCTACTGCTGATTGGGTGATGCCAGGTCTTGTATTCAAGTGGGATCTTTTGTAAGCATTCTCACTATTTGATACTCCCTAGGGTTAGTTCTCTGGTAGTCTAAGATCTTAGAGTCAGTGTTCCCACTCGGGGAGCTCGCATTCAGGGCTTGATCTCTCCTCAGGAACGAAGATTCCACAAGTGGTTTGTTATGTCATGATGTGAGATTCAAACAAATATCCAAAAATGAGAAACCAAAGTTGAACCCCAGACAAATGGCAGTCACAAATAATAATTAAAATAATGGAATATACACATATACATATACATCCATGAGCAAAGTCAAAACAGTCCAACGAAAATAAAGTACAATAGATGGGGATTAGTTTTTTTGAGCCCAAAGCAATGACATATTGAAAACTTCTCAAGGAGTAGCAAAATAGTTTCTAGGAGATGTTCAAACTGTGATTTTGTCAAGATAGCTTATTTCTCTTCCTTGGTTCTTGTCTTGTAACAAAGATTTGACAGTTGCAAGTTTCATAACAACAGGCTATGCTGTGTATGTCTTCCATAATTCAGGCTGTTATAATCAGATGTATGTATGTATAGAATATTTATGAACCCTTAGTTGGCTCCTTCCGCCTAAGGTTAATTTAGGAAGCCCTTGTGGTTAGTTTGTATCCACTGTGTGCCTAGGGCACATGTTCAGGAGTTGAAAAAGTCTCTGTGGTTATTTTTGTAGCATATCTGTGAGCTCCCCTGGGCCTGTGTGGTATGGAATTTAGAGAACATCTTGCATCCATTTTGGCTAGGCCATCCTTGTTGCTCATGCCTAACTTCCTCTGTAGCAATTTTATATTTTAGCATCAGCCTGTATTTAGGGTGTGTTTGCTTTTACAGTTTCTGATTCACTATAGTGTTCATCTCTAATGTATTTAAAAAACTCAGTCAACTGTTACCTAATCCTTTGAAGGCTTCTGTATATTTAAAAGTTCCAAAATTGCTTTTTTTTTTTCTGTGTATTTGAGGCTGTATAGTCATGTCTGTTTCATTTTATGAAGTAATTTTGTGTTTTTAAAAGTAACAAGCACTTATTAAATAATTAAATTTAAACTCCAAAATAAACGAGGAAACGACAGCCATATTCCATAATTCAGAGAAACCAACTGTTGTTAACACATTTGGCTTCTTTTAGTACTTTTATATGTATACCTTTATTTTTAACATAATTGCAATGATAACATACATCAAGTTTCACAGCTTCTAACATTTATTTTGAGATTTATTCCCAGAAGATAGACTTTAGCATTTAGTTTTAAGAGTATTTATTTATTTTTGAATTTGGATCACAGTAGTGAGAGCTAGGGAAAAGTTTGAATTAGAAAATGACATGATTATTTATACATGCTTAGAGATCCAGAAATGTGTGTTTATGTATGTATGTGCTTGAGCATGCACTAAAAAAGGTACTGCAGTTGGGGTTTTTCTCTGTTTTTATGGCTACGTGGCAAGAGCAGCTTGGACCTAGGCAAAGCAAGGGAAGGCTTTGGCAGGTGTTCACCTCTGCCTTTTCAGTCCTCTTGGAAGAGGTGCTTAGGAATAAGAGTGGTAAAAAATTAAAGAAAATATCAGAGAAATTGAGTTTTAAGCTTAATTTCAGATTCAGGTTGGAGGAAAATTTTTGTATGCTCTGAGAGACTGGAACATTTTTCTTTAGCAAATATTGTGTAAGTGATCAAAGTCTCTATTTTGCATGAGCTGCCAAAAAGAGAGTGAAATTTTGTACTCTGCATGAGTAATTGTGGAACACTGTAACAAAAACACCTATATTCTAAGGATCCCCAGCCTTGACTTGATCTGTAGTGTCCTTAAGTCTGATATATTTGTAGCTTTATTTTCTACATACATTTGCTTTAAGAAAATTAAAAATTTTGTGAAACAAAGTTGAGTGAATCAGTTAATACAATAATAAACCTCAAGATATGAATCAGAACAACTTAATACACAATTCCTCACTATGCTAACTCTCTGTGAGTTGCTTTAGGACACTGACATTGAGTGACTAGTTGTATTGCAGGAAATTTGAGGAAAATACATATTTAATTTATATGGGCTAGGATTGTAAGGTAAGTGAAATTAGTCTACATGTATCTGTTCTTTCTCTTTTATGAAAAGAAAAATCCATTCATTATCTCACTTGCTTAAAAAATATAATTTCCTTTTTGCTAAATGATGCCTAATTGAGAAAAAAAAAAAAAAGAAGGCTGATATACATAGTAAAAAAAATACTATCATGAATATAAAACAATCAAAAGGATTCATTTGGATTTTTCCACTTCTCACTTATTAAGGTTAATGAAGGTTTTACTTTAATATACATGAATGTGTGTGTGAGAGAGAGAGAAAGACATGTCTTGACATAGTATTCTGTTGATGGTCTACAGCTGCACATTTATCAAATGCAATATCCACTAAACACATGTGACTATTGAACATTTGAAACGTCATTAGTCCAAACTGAGATGAATGTAAAATACATACAAGACTATCAGATCAGATCAGACGAGTCGCTCAGTTGTGTCCGACTCTTTGTGATCCCATGAATCGCAGCACCCCAGGCCTCCCTGTCCATCACCAACTCCCGGAATTCACTCAGGCTCACATCCATCAAGTCAGTGATGCCATCCAGCCATCTCATCCTCTGTCGTCCCCTTCTCCTCTTGCCCCCAATCCCTCCTAGCATCAGAGTCTTTTCCAATGAGTCAACTCTTTGCATGAGGTGGCCAAAGTACTGGAGTTTCAGCTTTAGCATCATTCCTTCCAAAGAAATCCCAGGGCTGATCTCCTTCAGAATGGACTGGTTGGATCTCCTTGCAGGCCAAGGGACTCTCAAGAGTCTTCTCCAACACCACAGTTCAAAGCATCAATTCTTTAGTGCTCAGCCTTCTTCACAGTCCAACTCTCACATCCATACATGACCACAGGAAAAACCATAGCCTTGACTAGACGGAACTTTGTTGGCAAAGTAATGTCTCTGCTTTTCGATATGCTATCTAGGTTAGTCATAACTTTCCTTCCAAGGAGTAAGCATCTTTTAATTTCATGGCTGCAGTCACCATCTGCAGTGATTTTGGAGCCCAGAAAAATAAAGTCTGACACTGTTTCCCCATCTATTTCCCATGAAGTGATGGGACTGGATGCTATGTTCTTCATTTTTTGAATGTTGAGCTTTAAGCCAATTTTTCACTCTCCACTTTCACTTTCATCAAGAGGCTTTTGAGTTCCTCTTCATTTTCTGCCATAAGGGTGGTGTCATCTGCATATCTGAGGTTATTGATATTTCTCCCGGCAATCTTGATTCCAGCTTATGCTTCTTCCAGCCCAGCGTTTCTCATGATGTACTCTGCATATAAGTTAAATAAGCAGGGTGACAATATACAGCCTTGACGAACTCCTTTTCCTATTTGGAACCAGTCTGTTGTTCCATGTCCAGTTCTAACTGTTGCTTCCTGACCTGCCTACAGATTTCTCAAGAGGCAGATCAGGTGGTCTGGTATTCCCATTTCTTTCAGAATTTTCCACAGTTTATTGTGATCCACACAGTCAAAGGCTTTGGCACAGTCAATAAAGCAGAAATAGATGTTTTTCTGGAACTCTCTTGCTTTTTCCATGATCCAGCGGGTGTTGGCAATTTGATCTCTGGTTCCTCTGCCTTTTCTACAACCAGCTTGAACATCAGGAAGTTAACGGTTCATATATTGCTGAAGCCTGGCTTGGAGAATTTTGAGCATTACTTTACTAGCGTGTGAGATGAGTGCAATTGTGCAGTAGTTTGAGCATTCTTTGGCATTGCCTTTCTTTGGGATTGGAATGAAAACTGACCTTTTCCAGTCCTGTGGCCACTGCTGAGTTTTCCAAATTTGCTGGCATATTGAGTGCAGCACTTTCACAGCATCATCTTTCAGGATCTGGAATAGCTCAACTGGAATTCTATCACCTCCACTAGCTTTTTCGTAGTGATGCTTTCTAAGGCCCACTTGACTTCACGTTCTAGGATGTCTGGCTCTAGGCCAGTGATCACACCATCGTGATTATCTGGGTAGTGAAGATCTTTTTTGTACATTTCTTCTGTGTATTCTTGCCATCTCTTCTTAATATCTTCTGCTTCTGTTAGGTCCATACCATTTCTGTCCTTTATCGAGCCCATCTTTGCATGAAATGTTCCTTTGGTATCTCTGATTTTCTTGAAGAGATCTCTAGTCTTTCCCATTCTGTTGTTTTCCTCTATTTCTTTGCATTGATTGCTGAGGAAGGCTTTCTTATCTCTTCTTGCTATTCTTTGGAACTCTGCATTCAGATGTTTATATCTTTCCTTTTCTCCTTTGCTTTTCGCTTCTCTTCTTTTCACAGCTATTTGTAAGGCCTCCCCAGACAGCCATTTTGCTTTTTTGCATTTCTTTTCCATGGGGATGGTCTTGATCCCTGTCTCCCATACAGTGTCACGAACCTCATTCCATAGTTCATCAGGCACTCTATCAGATCTAGGCCCTTAAATCTATTTTTCACTTCCACTGTATAATCATAAGGGATTTGATTTAGGTCATACCTGAATGGTCTAGTGGTTTTCCCTACTTTCTTCAATTTAAGTCTGAATTTGGCAATAAGGAGTTCGTGGTCTGAGCCACTATAGATGAATTCATATAAAAATCGAATCAATATTTCATATTGATTGGATGTTAAATGATAATATTTTGGCTATACTTAGTTAAATACTTTAAATTTGATCTTTTTGTTTTACCTTTTAAAGAGTAGCTTCTAAATAATCTAAGTTGTGTGGCTTTAAATTCTAAATACACATTCATGGAAAACACTGTATTTCTGTTGTTTTGGAACACAAATAACAGTTACAAGAATGCTCAGAACATGCTACAGTATTTTCTTAGTTTTTTGAATAGAGGGCCCTAAAAGTGTTTATATCTGTGTGCAAAATGAAAGATCACTTTAAATATGAATTAGTTTTGTAACAATTCTGCCAGGACATACACTGCATATAAGTGTTAAACTTAGAAATGGTTACTAAGAGATGCCTCAACCAATTCCAGGATCCTGCTTTTATACATTTTGTGATTTTTATTACAAATTACCTTCAGAGTTTATGGTCTATTCTTTCCCGAGTCCATGTGGATAGGTTCTACCTGCATTTGAAGAAGGTGATTTATATTTTAAACTATTAATATGGATGCCAGATTTTCACCTTATAGTTGATAACGTCAAATTTGTCAGAAATGTCATAATATGTGAGCCAAAGCAGTCTTTTAAATGAATTCCAGAACCGTGCAGATTCTTCCAGGCAGAACTCCATGTGCACAACAATCCTTCTAATAACCCATCTAAAATCTCAAATCACAGAGGAGCAAGAATCCATTGTCTGCCAGCAAGAGGAGGAAAGCAAGTAGTGCTGGGATAGCCATTTCTAGTTAGTTTTCCCCAGTTTTTGTTGTTGTTTTCAGTCCCTAAGTTGTGTCCAACTCTTTGTGACCTCATGGACTGCAACATGCTAGGCTTTCCTGTCCTTCACTACCCCCTGAGTTTGCTCAAATTCATGTACACTGAGTCAGTGGTGCTATTGAACTGCATCATCCTTTGCCCGCCTCTTCTCCTTTTGCCTTCAATCTTCCCCAGCATCAGTGTCTTTCCCCCCATTTAACTACTGGATAATCTACTTTCTATCTGCAGAAGAGTGAATACAGGGAGCAGAAAGAGTCTGGGAGTTGTGCTCCTTGAGCAGTATTAGGAAAAAAAATTCTTAGAGTGAAGAAGTATATGCCTACTATCAATCCATAAAATGGGAAAAATATTTTCCTTAATATTAATTACTATCATTAATATATCATTACAGATCTCAAGGTATTGCTGCCAACTATGTATTTGTACAATCCTTACAACCTTTGATTTCAGTAGCTATTTTATTTCCTCTGGAAGAAAAAATAATAGAGTCTCTGAAAGTTCAAGCAACTTGCCCAGCATTATGTAAGCCAGAAAGTAGAAGATTCTTTTACTACACACCTGTTCTATTACATCTTCATTGAAATTAAACATATTCTCTCAAAAATTCTATGTTGGTCTAAGTTTTTGAATGAAGTATATCAGAATGATTTGTGAATTATTGAAAACAAAATGAAGAAAAGCAGAAGTTTTATCTCTCTGTGATTCTCAGTTAAAGTTGTAAAGTAAAATGAAAAGATTTGGAGCATTTGTTGTATTTCTGAGTTGATACGAAATTTACTGGAACAATTACTTCAAAAATGATTCTACTCATTTTAATACTAACATACAAAGTAAATCATACATTTTCTGTAATTTCTTAAAGACAAATTTAATGTTTTTATTATTCTTACCTCCTAGTTCTACATATGGATCATTGTCATAACTATGATTTCAAACATAAAATTGAATACTTTTGAACAAAGCAATGGCTTCCCTTGTGGCTCAGCTGTTAAAGAATCCATCTGCAATGCTGGAGAACTGGGTTAGACCCTGGGTTGGGAAGATCCCCTGGAAAGGGGAAGACTACACACTTCAGTATTCTGGCCTGGAGAATTCCATGGACCATATAGTCCATGAGGTTGCAAAGAGTCAGATACAACTGAGTGATGAGTGACCTTCACACTTACTTTCATAACAAAGCAAAACGATTTCTAATAAATTATTTTTAAAATTTAATAATGACAATATAGACAATTTGAAGTTAAAGAAAACTATATCTTCTCTCCTATCTGTTGATTTTATAGAATGCTGTTAGAAAATTACCTTGTAATCTCTGAAATTTAATCCAGAATTTTCTGCTTTGTTTTTTCCCAAAAGCCTAATTGAAGAAACTACATATACTCAAATTATATAAATTTTATTGTTTGTCTTGATTGTTTTCTGATTGTTAGGCTATGTTACTTGCCATGTTGTAGAGCCTTGTGATTTCAAGAGCCATATTATTTTCTATGTATGTGTCCTTAAGAGTTAAAATATGTTACATATTATTTGTGTAGTCTGGTGGAACTTATGAGGTACTTCTAAGACACATCCTTTATTTCAATGAAATTTTTATTTGATTAAGAACTGTAGAACCATTCCTATTAATATCACTATACAATTAGATCATAGGACAGTAGGATTTTTACTTTTTATTTTTTTTCTTTTTAACTTTAGTATACGGCTGAAATTTCCAACACTTTTGTTATATCAAAGAACTTATTTGGCACTTGTTTCTTTTCATTTCATACCATTATTGATGTGTAATGTAATGATAGAAGATTCTTAATGCATTTGTTAATAAATAGGATACCAGCTTTGCTCTATAGTATTACTGTGTTTTATCTTTTCTTCATTAAATTGTCAATGCTGCTATCCTCAATCACAAGCACATCCTGTACATTAATGTACAACAATGATTGGTGATATAAAAGTGCACAGGAGAGCATTTCAATTTTTGAACTTCCTGGTTTTAGGTTTTAGTTAATTATACTACAATTGATGTGCATTTAGGGATGTCATTGATCTCCATCTCCCAAATGCTTCATTTACTGTCTGATATTAGACGAGGCATTCAGCGTGGTATGTTAACTCTCCAGGCAAAAGAAACACTATTGAGTGAATTATAATAGAGCTGTTATTATATTTGGATTTTCTTTTTTCAGGTCATTTATGGCAAGCTTTGGAGATTATGGCAGGGCCCTATATTCTTGGCCAATTACTTTATCAATGTATGCCCAGCTAGACTCATGATATCATAGAGTTACAAAACAGAATGAGAGCTTCTACTCAAACAGCTTTATTTTAGAGAAGCATATATCATAGTCCAGAAAGATTAAAGATTTTGTGGCATCACAAATTTAATGACCTATCTGCTATTAAAAAGAAATGAGACCTTACCATCAAAGCATTATTTTTGGAGAATCCAAGCTTCTTCAAATTACTGGTCATTTAATATTTGTCAAATTTTATAACCTGTCTTGTCCAATTTTTTTCTTTTGCTCTATGTTGATAATGAATATTTTGTAGACTTATGTGAAAGAAAATGACAGGTATACAGTAATTGTTGAATTTCTTTTCTTTACTTTTATTGTTTCAGAGAAACTCATCAAAAGATCTTAAAAATTATCCGTTAATTACGGTCTATGGGAAATGCTATCTTTATGATTATAGGTTAGCAAATTTTATTTAAAATCATTTTTAATCAAAGAGTTATTTTTAAAAACCTTCATTGTCTTTGGTGGTTGAGAGAGGGAGGAGAAGTAAGGCATTGAGAAAGGTTGTTTCCATCTCACTGGATTAAAATAAATAGCTATCAAAAAGCTATAAATAGCTCAGCCTTTATATTTCCTTGAGTGGAGGATTCTTCATAAACTTTTCTTTCTTTCTGTTACATTTCCATGAAAAAGTGAAAATAAGTGCCAATTTATTTGTCATCTACATAGCTCCTTTTGGCTCGTCTCTCTTTAGTCTAGTATTCACAGGCTCCTGGGATCCTATTATCATTGTGTTTTTTTCCCTTCACTTAGAAAAAACAGTCCTGCACATGATATTGGCAAGATGTTTCAAAGATGTCAGAATCCAGTTCTTTGTTGAATTAAATTGCAGTTAAAAGTTAGGAAATATAATGTAATTGTTGAAATTGTTTATTTGAAAGAGAAGTTTGAATCTAGTGGTGATTCAAAAATTAAAATGCTGTGTCAAACCCTATTCATTCTATCCTTGTCTAATACTAAATGAGAACTTTAAGAAGTGAAATTGATGTTTCAAAATATCAGATAAAAATGATTAACCTCACTGTTGGCCTGTGGATTGTTGAGACAAATTTTTAGTTTGAAACACCATGACCCTAGGAAGAAGGTTGCCTAAGAACAGTGTGCTGACAGAACTCTTCCAAGTAAGAGAGAAAGGGGTAATACCATGTTTTTAAAAATATATTAAACCCTTAAAAATGCATTTGACATAAAAGGTTATTATAATTATTGACTAGTCAGTTATACACACTATTTTGTTTTATAAAATAATTATGGGCAAATGGTTCATCTGGAATAAAAATTCATTAATGACAGGTTCATTTTGAAATATGAGTAGTAAAATGTATTAAGATAGCATTATAAAATACTAATTTATGATCCCCAATGGATTATTTGAACAAAGCAGCAAAATTTCTTAACAATAATTCTTGTTTTTATGAGGTGGCTGCATAGTAACTGATGGGTAGGCAAACATTGTCATATCATCTTCAAACCATCTCTGGGAATTGATATGACAGTTATCCTTATTTTATAGATGAGATAACTGAGGATCAAAAAAATTAAATAATTTTCCAAGGCCATATAAATCAAAACTTGAACTATTTTTTTTAAACTTCAGAGTCTTCAGTTTTATATTACAACTTAATACCATAAATAAAAAATGATATGATAATGTGGAGAGACAAGTGAAGTAGGAATTAAAAACCTGGATTTTGGTCCTGAATTTACCATCATCCTATCTTTAACTCAGTGTTGAACTAAGATAAGGACTTAGGAATTTACATGGAGAAAACTGAAGCTCCCAAAATTTAACTTGCCCAACTCCATCCACTGCTTGGTGTTTAATAGACTTTGTACTCTCATGGTATATCAAAACAGAACAGTAACTATAAATCAAGGAAAAGAAAAAAAATTATTTGAAGCAAATGAGCTATGTTTGGAAAATTTTGAAAGAAATATAGCTGAGCAGTACAAAAAAGCCATTTTGGAGATCAAAGAAACAACTATTTTTAATATTATCTTTGGATGACCAAAGCAATTACCTTCCCAATTTTATCTTTCCACCATACTTTCTCCAGAAAATAGATAGCCACTTTTTTGGTTCATGTTTTTTAATATCTTCCTTCTCTATATTTCAATTTCCTGTCTCTTCTTTGGGCTTGGGTGTTTTTAGATATTCAGCTAGACTGCCTATAAGAATCAACATAAAGGTTATGTCTAGAGTCAAAGTTCAGTTTTTCTGTTGATAAACAGCTTTTGGTGATGAATATTGCCATACAGGGCAGGGAAGTGTCATGTGAGATCCTGGGCCATCTATTTACTTGGACCCATACCTTAAAATTCTTTCTCCTCAGATGGTTCTCATTCACATTAAAGTTTGAGAACCACTGTTTGCTGTTTATTATCTCAAAGATAGATATGATTTCACTATATTTTCTTGGACCCTTTCTTATACATCCTGCATAGCCTAATTATCCTAATTATATGGATATTATTTTTGAAAATATGTGTTTAGAACCTATGCATAGTTGTTTTTTTGATGGGTATTGCAGAAGTAGAGTGGGTTGGAGAGAGAGCTGATATTTTCAAGCATGGACTGCGGTGTTCGTTATTGATTCCCATTTTACAGATTAGAGGGCTTCCCGTGTGGCTTATTTAACTTATATGCAAAGTACATCATGAGAAACGCTGGACTAGAAGAAGCACAAGCTGGAATCAAGATTGCCGGGAGAAATATCAATAACCTCAGATATGCAGATGACACCACCCTTATGGCAGAAAGTGAAGAGGAACTAAAAAACCTCTTGATGAAAGTGAAAGTGGAGAGCAAAAAAGTTGGCTTAAAGCTCAACATTCAGAAAACGAAGATCATAGCATCCGGTCCCATCACTTCATGGGAAACAGATGGTGATTGCAGCCATGAAATTAAAAGATGCTTGCTCCTTGGAAGGAAAGTTATGACCAACCTAGACAGCACATTAAAAAGCAGAGACATTACTTTGTCAACAAATGTCTGTCTAGTCAAGGCTATGGTTTTTCCAGTGGTCATGTATGGATGTGAGAGCTGGACTATTAAGAAAGCTGAGCCCCGAAGAATTGGTGCTTTTGAACTGTGGTGTTGGAAAAGATTCTTGAAAGTCCTGTGGACTACAAGGAGATCCAACCAGTCCATCCTAAAAGAGATCAGTCCTGGGTGTTCATTGGAAGGACTGATGTTAAAGCTGAAACTCCAATACTTTGGCTACCTGATGTGAAGAGCTGACTCATTTGAAAAGACCCTGATGCTGGGAAAGATTGAGGGCAGGAGGATAAGGGGATAGAGGATGGGATAGTTGGTTGGCATCACCGACTCAATGGACATGGGTTAATGTGGACTCTGGGAGTTGGTGATGGACAAGGAGGCCTGATGTGCTGTGGTTCATGGGGTCGCAAAAAGTCGGACACGGCTAAGTGACTGAACTGAACTTGTGGCTCAGCTGGTAAAGAATATGCCTGCAATGCAACAGACCTGGGTTCCATCCCTGGGTTGGGGAGATCCCCTAGAGAAGGGAAAAGCTACCCACTCCAACGTTCTGGCCTGGAGAATTACATGAACTCTATAATCCATGGATTCGCAAAGAGTTAGACATGACTGAGTGACTATCACTCACTCACTCACAGATTAGAAAACTGAAGATAAGAGAAATAAAGCAATCTATTCAATCATAGGACTGGCTACTTGTATATTTAATACCAAGTTTTCTGCATTGAAGTTAGAGACTGAAATGGACACTAAGTGCCCTTGTAAGCTATAAACAAAACGGTCCATCTTGGATATTCCAAGTGATTTCTGCAGAGCAGATGGGCAGTGAAGGAGTTGCTTTTTAGAGGAAAGGTGCCCATGCACCCACTTATTTATTAACCCTTTCTGTTTTTCTGAGCACTTAGAATCTTATCCAGTGTTTTTGGGGGTGTTCAATGCTATACAGCTAAACCATATGAAGTTAAAAAATTATTCATTACAAATTTTATATGGTAGGACTTTGAAATGTTTAAGTTAGTTCATGAGCAATTAGCAAATGTCTTATGACTTTAGAAAGTTTAATTATAACCTTACAGATGAATTCTTTTTAAGATTTGGTAGACATTGGATTCTAAAAAGTAAAACATCTTTAATTTTTGAATGAGCATTTCATCAACTTTTCATTGCTAAATGCGAATTATTTGATCTAGATAGCCTATGGATATATGAAAACTGCTAGTAATAGAAGAAAAAAAAATTTAAGTTGCATTGAAAAGAAAAAAGAAATGGGTATTTTGAGAAGCTAAACTAATTGAAATTGACTCAAGGTTTGTAATTTTCCCTTTGTTTGATCTAGCCAAAGACAATTCTGAATCTTAGCTAAAATAAAAATATATATGATGAAAGAAAACCTAACCGAATTTGCTCAACTTGAAAATCAGCTTTCTGAATGGGAGTTTATATATGAAAGAGTCAGAGCAGTGCAGTGCAGATGTCAGCAGTATTTCAGAATAAGGAGTAAGTCATTGAGTCCTGTCAGCCCTACAGGAGAACAATATACAATGGCTAATAGAACTTGCTCTAAAATATAATTCAGACTCCTCCTTTCTACCTCAAAAGATAAATGCCACCTTCTATCTCCACACCTTTAAAAATATGTTCTAAATTTCTTTCTCTTTTCTTCATACGTCCTATCTGAATCCTTTGTGTCAATCAGCTCCAATTCTTTACTTCCATTAAGTGCCATCTCAGATGCCATAGATGCCAGGATTGTTGCATTTTCTACCCAGTGCGTTCAAAACAATTTTCTCTGAGGTTCCATAGCTACTTCTGTGTTGAAATGAAAGTTGCCCACTTGTGTCTGACTCTTTTAGACCCCATGGACCATATAGTCTATGGGATTCTCCAGGCCAGAATACTGCAGTGGGTAGCCTTTCCCTTCTCCAGGTGATCTTCCCGACCCAGGAGTCGAACCAGGGTCTCCTGCATTGAAGGCAACTGAACTATGTCAGTTTACCAATTGAACTACGAGGGAAGTGCGCAATTGAAAACACATTGATGATCAATACCAAATTAAATGTTGTTGCATATGTTTATGTCCCCCATCCTATATCATTGAAAGCAAAGAACTTTTATGGTTAATCCTTGAAGTTCCCACATTATCCAAAATATTTCTTTATAATAATATTTTTTCAGTAAATGTGTGTTGTGTTGAATTTACACTAAAATATTTAAGACTATTCAAGTGTTTAAATATGAGGTTAGTATGCTTAGGAAATAATCAATTTAGAGAGACATAGAACAAGATGACCTGGGAAATGAAGCAGAAAACTGTACATAAATAGATGTCATGAGGAGTGAAAACTGCTTCCTAGTTGCTAATTTATAGAAGACAAGCAATTAGGTGGTCTTTGCTAAAATCATCTCTGCTGTGTATATGTAAATGGTTGATACTGTCTGTTAAAAAATAGTTTATGATATTGATGTGTTTCCCAGTCCTGAGAATGACTATAAATAATTGAACTGTGGCAACTCCACTGTCATAGCTCTTGAAAGTTCTTGAAAGTATGTTTTCTGCTCTAAAAGACTAGCTCTTTCTTGACTAGAATTTTGAGGCTGTTTTTATTTGTAGAGCACAGGCATGATTACTATTGATAAATATATATGTTGTTATATGAGTTCACTAATGACTAAATTAATACCATTAAAAATCTCTTGCTTTTTGAATCCATTATAAAACCAGATAATTTAAAGCATTATTGTTTATTTTTTTACTTTATGTACTATAAAACAGTGGTTATGCTATGTATCCTGAAGGAATTTCTTTTCTGACCTTGATGTTTTGAGAACTTCTCATTAAAAGAATTTTAACTTTATGGTTTGAAAGGAAGGTAACAAATAAATATTACATTTTCCAGTGAAGAGTTCATTATCTTAATTTAATGGTTTAAGACTAAATAGAAGAGAGTTTCTAACAGCTTTAAAATGAAAATGAAGGCTAAATAGAATAAATTCTGCCAAATTTAGTGATGTCAAAATTGTATTTTTTGCAGCTAAATTGTTTTGCCATATCTTGGAGATACGCTACCCAGTCAAAAATGGTTCTTTCTGCATAGACACAAAGTTATTCTCTCAAAATTTAAAATAAAATCACATTTTTTCGGTCACAAATAGCTTTATTTATCTTTATTAGATAATTAATCTGTGAATATAGCATTTCATTAACAACAGTGGAGCCTTCCCTTAGTATTTTATTGCCAGAGATATTTTCTTACTTGTCACTACATGTTTGCCTCTTTTCATACTGAAAAGTATGCCATTTAGATTTGCTTTTAGAAATTTTTTATTACTATTTAAAATTTCTATCTTCTGTTTTATTCATCCTTTTCTTTTTATGTCTTTAGAGTGCTGGATTTTTGCAGTAATTGGAATTTGATCTGAAGTATGACTACTTGGGTATTAGAATTATAAGTTTCATTTCTATTATATTGCCACTTTTGTTCTTGCACTTAAAATGTGGGAGTTTACTTTTTTCTCATTTTGGGGTCTGAACTTGAATAATTATTTTTTCTTTATTAATCTGTATAATATTTTTATACTTTGTAATGCTTAATTTAAGAGCCTCAAACTCAAATAGTTCTTCAGATTGTAAATTTCTGAAGTAATCTTCTG
This sequence comes from Bos indicus x Bos taurus, assembly GCF_003369695.1. Classification (NCBI taxonomy): domain Eukaryota; kingdom Metazoa; phylum Chordata; class Mammalia; order Artiodactyla; family Bovidae; genus Bos; species Bos indicus x Bos taurus. The sequence goes on from NC_040077.1 coordinate 53,973,536, forward strand.
AATATAAGTGCAAAATCAGGAGATTAAACTTAAAATGTTTATGTGGCCCTCATTTTCACAAACAACCTTAGAACTAATTTTAAAAAGTCTCATTTCCTTATGAAATTTTTTCCAGGTTATAGTCGTTAAATTCCTATAGAATTTTTATGTATATATTTTCTTATATTGTCTTCTAGTTTTTTCAAGTATTAGTATAAACTTGGGCTTCCCAGGTGGCACAGTTGGTAAAGAATCTGCCTGCCAATGCAAGAGATGCAGGTTCTATCCTTGTTTCAGGAAGATCTCCTAGAGTAGGAAGTGATGAGCCACTCGAGTATTCTTGCCTGGAAAATTCCATGGAGTACCACAGTCCATGACATCACAGAATCAGACACGACTGAGCACACACACAATATAAAATTGGATAAGATGGTACAATCCTTGAAAATATGGTTAAGGCTGTTCTTGGTATATTTTCAATATTTGAAAATGCCTATCATCATGTGATTATATATTGTAGTTACTCAGCACATTACTGAAACAATAATTTCTGTAAAATGTTATTAATTTGACTTCCATGAACCATGTTTGAGGCATCATGAGCAGAGGTAATTGAAAATTTATTAACATCAGTTATTTTTATTCGATTTATATATTAACAATAATATTTAAGATTGACAGCAAAGTTGTGTGATTTAATTTTAGCATCTTAGAAATGTGAAAACAGTCCATTTAAAAATTTTTGATCACCTACTATTTAATAATCAAAACATTAGTTAAGCTATCTGCCTCAGTGCAAAAGCAACCTTTTTCCCCATGACTCTCTAATCAAAACCACTTTTCTTCTGTTTAGGTATTCACTCCAGAGGTTACAATTCATGGGTTGTATAGAGATTTCCCTGACATGTGCTTCTTTTCAGTATAACGTTTCTGCTGGGACAAAATCATGAATCCAAATTTTTACTGAATCAAATAAGAAGCTGTGTACTTACTGAATCTGGCCCACACAGGAGAGTAATGTGTTTAGTGACATTAGGAAAGAATCCCAGTTGCTCTCTGATACCAGGCTCTTAAATGTAGTACTTTTAAATTCCTATCATTGTGATTGCTTTAAGTTACAAAGATTTAAAATAATAACAATCATTCACAAAGCCTCTCAGGTTTTAGAGCCTGTGTTATTATCACCTCCTTTTTATTATGCGTTTTAGAGAATACAAATGAAAATACTGTGGCTTGGGTACTCCACAAACTATCCTATGATAAGAATTTAAACATAAATATGTCTTCAAATACACATTGTTGACTGAGATAATGCCAGATTTTCAAAATATTTACAAATTTACTCTTTACTTTTAACTTATTGGGAAATGGAAGAAATTAGTTAACTTCTAGTTTAGAATATTAATTTTGGAATCTAAAGACAATTTGCCTAAGAATTAAGATACATCTTTTGTGACTGTGTTTTGACTTAGTTTTCCAAATCAATAATTGACATCAATTTTACCAATGTAGATATCTCTTTGGCATAAATATAAAATATGTTTTGATTATTTCTAGCTTTCACTGTCTTTAATTTAAGACATATCATTTATAATTTGACATTTTGATTATGTCATTAAACAGCAACAATATATGTCATATTCAGTCAACACAGACAGCACAATCAGATAAATTGAGTAATTCTATTGTCATCAAATCTTATTAATGCTGATAATCAACTTGAGTTCTATGAAATTATCCTCTCTTAGCTTAATAGAAATACTGTTGCTCTTTTTTTCATCATCCATTCAATTATTCATTCATTTATTGCTTATAAATGATTCTCAAACACTATTGAGTGCACAACTGATCTGGGGAGTTAGTAACCTGTCCTATTTTAGAGATTCTGTTTCAGTAATTGACAAACATATTCTGATAATTTTAAAACAGATTAACACAAAGACCATACTGTCATGGGGAATGCAGTTCACTAACATCAGTCACTTTGAAAAATGTTAAAAAACAAAATTCAGGGGAGTAAATTTGAAGATCTAATTGTCTTTATTCAATGATTCACTGATCAGGCAGCATTCTATCTAGCAAATATAAAGGGGCTCCCAAGTTCTGCAGAAAAAGAAATGATTTTAGAGACAGAGAGGGGCTGGAACAAAGAAACCAGAGCAGAAGAAAATATTATTTCAGGAAGTTACTTTGCTTTAGAGGAAGACTTGAGTCTCTGCTGGTAATTCAAGGTTGACTGGCTAAATGTTACCAACTTGGAAGAGGCTGAAGCTGCAGTTTGGTGAGGAGTTAAGTCTTGGTTTGCTGATGTGAGGTTTAGAAAATGAAGTCAATTTTGCCCTTTTTTTATAACAAAATATTTATTTAGTGAAAAATGCTGTATTGTTTTCAACAACATGCATTTTGGTCTTCAAATACTTTTAAGTTTTTTTAAAGAGATAATATATACACACAGATTTTAGGACATGTGTAAAACAATCACTAAATAGTAATTGTTTAGTAGTTTCTAATAACCATAAATTTTCAAATACATATTATTTATTATCTTAATTTCAACATTATTTTTTCTAACCATCCACCTTCAGAGTGAATATAAAATATAAGTAATTTTACATCTCTTCCTACATGTAGTATAAATTATTGTCAGCTGGTTGAAAGATAAATAGTGCATAAATATAAATAAATAATTATTATTAGACTTAATAAATATTTATAGTTCAATTTAACATGAATGTCTTAGTTTTTTTCTTTTAAAAATGATTCTACCTATTGCTATATTTAATTAGCATAAAGTCCAGAAAATATGTGGTTTACTCATTTTCAATTTATCTCTTTTTCTAATTCTAGAAGTAAGTCATCAAAAATGTGGCAAAATATTAAGTTGGATTTTATAATTATATGTGTTTAGTCCTGATACATGCATACCATATGGATTTATTTGGCATGAAATATGAAAACTTAAATAATCTTTACTAAACTAAAAGGTATTGAAGTATTCATGAAAGTTGACATGTATCTTTCATCACTAACAAAATCAGAGCAAATAACAAGGAAAATATCTGAAGGACTCACTGTGGGAAAAACAAACATATGAATAGTTAATGATGGGAAGAACAAGCAGGATTAACAGCTTTAGAAATATAGAAGAACTTTTGTATTAAGTAAACCAAGCTTTGATATGTCTTATTAAATTTCAGTCACAGATTTAATTCACAGAAGCTAATTTAAATAGGCTTTGCATTAAGCATTGTTATAATGTTTAAAATCTGGCCAATGAACTTGAATTAATCATGAATATAAATAGTGTCACGTTCTCTGGGTGCCATAGAGATGAATGTCAGCTTGGTCTTATTTGAAACTTCATTAATGGCCTCAGAGATGGAATAAATAGAGTACCAGTGAAATTCTGAGATGAGTTCAGATGGGCAGATAGGGAAAGCCCCACTAAAAGAAATTGTAAAAAAGTCAAAATTTGAAACTACCTTGAATGGGTAAAATCTTGGTAAGAACATTAGTACACATATAATTTTCAAAATGTGATATACCTGAAGAAATTAATGGAAATTATAGGTAATAGAGTATGGGCTCAATCTTTAAATGGCAGTTTTAAGATAGGTCAGTAAAAGTGAAAGTGTTAGTTGCTCAGCCATGTCCGACTCTTTGCAACCCCTTGAGTTGTAGCCTGCCAGGCTCCTCTGTCCAGGAATTCTCCAGGCAAGAATACTGGAGTGGGTTGCCATTTCCTTCTCCAGGGGGATCTTCCTGACCCAGGGATCAAACCCGGGTCTCCTGCATTTGGCAGGAGGATTCTTTACCCCTGAGCTACCAGGGAGGGTCTTAAGATAGGTCAGAGTAAACTAGAACAATTTATTCTAATTTCACAGCAAAATAATTCTATAAATGTTACAGCTTTACAGTAAAAGCTTAACAAGTTAATAGTGCATATTATGTATAGAAACACCCACATATCTATTTACCAAATCTACTTACACTTTTCTATATTTAATACTCTTGATATAAGTACATTTTAGCTCCTCAGAGATTGAACTTTATATCTTTTTGTCAATGTTGACTAACTCACAGTTTTAGATGAAGTGGCATGATAAAAAGAATAAGAAACATAAAGTCCAATTAAGTGGTAGAAAAGGATAAGAATTAGGAAAGAATAGCATTGGTATGACGCATTTGGGAAAAGAGAAAGATGCTTTACTGGAATCACTTATATTTTCCAGAAGAAGGGTAAATAAACAGTAAAATATGATATTCAGAAAAATGTCATTAAAAGAGTGGTAGAAGGCAATGGCACCCCACTCCAGTACTGTTGTCCAGAAAATCCCATGGATGGAGGAGCCTGGTAGGCTGCAGTTCGTGGGGGTCGCTGGGAGTCGGACACGACTGAGCGACTTCACTTTCACTTTCCACTTTCATGCATTGGAGAAGGAAATGACAACCCACTCCAATGTTCTTGCCTGGAGAAGCCCATGGACGGAGAAGCCTGGTGGGCTGCAGTCCATGGGGTCGCACAGAGTCGGACACGACTGAAGCGACTTAGTAGTAGTAGTAGTAGTAGAATGAGGGAAATAGTATCATTTACAAATAAAATCAGTTTGAAAGTAACTTTCACTATAAAGACTACCTTTCAGAGCAAACAATTTTTTGTTTGTTTGTTTTGGCTGCACTGTGCAACATTGTGGGATCTTAGTTCCCTGACCATGGATTGAACCTGTGTCCCCTGCAGTGGGAGGATAGTGTTTTAACCATGCCCAGAAAATCCCCAGACCAAACAAAATTTAATCTCTAAGTTATGTTATAAGTTCAGTTGCCCTATTTATTACATTTCTAGAATCCTTTTTGCTTTGCTGATTTAAATATTTCTGTGGCATATAACTGGGATAATTCCATGACATTACACATTCATTGATTTTTTGAAAGTGTGTTTAGAACCCATAGGTTATCTCTCAGTTCTTGAGCGCTTTTTGCGTTAGGTAACTTCTGAAATTTATTTGGTATTCTAGAGTTGGTTCAGTTTTATAAAGACTGTGTACTAATTATGCGTTTGTTTAAGGTATGTGGGAAAGCTCTATATGTGATGTCATAGTAAATACATTGGAGAAGGCAATGGCACCCCACTCCAGTACTGTTGCCCAGAAAATCCCATGGATGGAGGAGCCTGATAGGCTACAGTCCATGGGGTCGCAAAGAGTCGGACACGACTGAGCAACTTCACTTTCACTTTTGACTTTCATGCATTGGAGAAGGAAATGGCAACCCACTCCAGGTTCTTGCCTGGAGAATCCCAGGGACAGGGGAGCCTGGTGGGCTGCTGTCTATGGGGTCGCACAGAGTTGGACACGACTGAAGTGACTTAGCTGCAGCAGCAGCAGTAAATACATTTGAAAGAGTCCTGAATTATAAGTCTGGGGAGACAGATTCCATTAGTTAAGTCACTAACCTGGATGACCTTGGATAAACTGCTTAAACTCCTACATTTAATTTTAAAGTAGATAGGAAGAATTAGATAATACTGAAAATCTACAATTCTGTGGATGGAGACAAATCTTTTGTCCCTCTTCTCCTTTAAGGTTTAGTAAATATGGTTGATATTTCTAAGTGTACTGAAAAGAGAGGCATAGTGTAACTAAAATAACCCATATTCTAATGTACAAATTTAATGAAAATGAAATAATTACATGTCAGCCATCAAAACACTATATCAAGACAGTATAATTAATGTATTGAAAGTAGTCTGTATTTCTGAAGTTTAATGGGATTGAGAGTATTTAATTACATGGATTTATAATAAATACAATCTTAAACATGAAGATTAGAGCATAAGTACACAGAAAGTAAAGAGGGATTTTTTTTTTTAGGGTCTGTTATTATTACAGCTTAAATTTCACATCTTGTATTTTAATTTTTCATATGGAATTTTGACAAATACCACTTGGAGGCACTCTTATACTGTTGTTCTATACAACTTATAGTATAAGAATGTCATATAATGAAATTTTCAGTTTTTATTTCATTTTTTAATTCTAATAATCACTTGGGGATGGGTAATTAACATTGGTTTTGGTCTTTAATCTTTGACATTATTCATATTTATCATCTTGTGTTTTTTACTATTATAAATAATCTCCTGTTCCTCTTATAAAACAGATTCCATTAATTCTTATAAGAATGAAAGAAAGGTTTTAGGACAATACTTATTCATTTGAGAATAAATTTTCAAATTAGGAATTTTTACTAAAATTGTGTTCATTTAAAGTCACTGTTATGCGAAGCAGAAATGTCAGTGAGGTCCCAGAGAAAATATTGATGAGAACTAATCTCATCAATCATTTACATATTTTCATGGGGGATATATTCAATTAACAGGATTATAATAACATCAAATGAAATACAACAACATGCACAGCATATGCACTAAAATGGGTTTGCACAGGAAAACTAAAGTTTATAGCTACTAACTTTTGGTAAGAAATTTTTAAAGAAATAAAATAATATTATTTGAGGTGTTCTCATTTGTATAGCATTTTATAACATTAATTTATTTAAAAAATTAATATAAATTCCTCATGCCCTTTTTTGTTTCAAATATATTTGAAAGATACCGAATACCACATAGGGAAGCATATGTGTGTTACCTCTTTTCTACTTTACTGTGAACCTAGAATGTACAAAACAGTGCAATAGAAGTAATCTTTGTTTTAGTGTTACTTTCATATAACATATTTTAATGTTTCAATTAGGAATGATGTCATTGTAACGTGCAGACTATAAAACTAACATGTTAATTTTTATCAAATTTTGATCAATTAATAATAGATCAGTGTATTAAAACAGTATGTTTGCCTTACGTGAAATGAGTAAATAATAACAATTAGATTTCATCTGTATGTTAATATACTAGAGCTTGAAAAGCTTAGAGAAATTTTACTTCTTTAAACTCTTGTTAGTGCTATGACATATTGAAAGGGAAGTGTCATTTAGATAGTGTCAGATGGGAAGGAACTCTCTTAACACCCTTACATCTCCACAAATAACTCTGGCACTTGCTCACTATTCTTTTTTGTCGTTGTTGTCACTCATTGCTTCTAGGGATGGTTATGTATCGCCAGTGTCTGATTTAGCTAAGCTGTTTATTTTTCTCAGCAGTACAGAGTTTACTTTCATAATGAAACACTTTAACACAGGATTTGATTAATATTTGGACAGTTAGATAGATACATATACACATATACTATTGTTTGCACTTAATATATCGTATATTCAGATCAGAACAGATCAGTCGCTCAATCGTGTCGGATTCTTTGCCACCCCATGAATCGCAGCACTCCAGGCCTCCCTGTCCATCACCAACTCCCAGAGTTCACTCAGGCTCACATGAATCGAGTCAGTGATGCCATCCAGCCATCTCATCCTCTGTTGTCCCCTTCTCCTCCTGCCCCCAATCCCTCCCAGCATCAGGGTCTTTGCCAATGAGTCAACTCTTCCCATGAGGTGGCTAAAGTACTGGAGTTTCAGCTTTAGCATCATTCCTTCCAAAGAAATCCCAGGGCTGATCTCCTTCAGAATGGACTGGTTGGATCTCCTTGCAGTCCAACGGACTCTCAAGAGTCTTCTCCAACACCACAGTTCAAAAGCATCAATTCTTTGGCACTCAGCCTTCTTCACAGTCCAACTCTCACATCCATACATGACCACAGGAAAAACCATAGCCTTGATTAAACGAAGCTTTGTTGGCAAAGTAATGTCTCTGCTTTTGAACATGCTATCTAGGTTGGTCATAACTTTCCTTCCAAGGAGTAAGCGTCTTTTAATTTCATGGCTGCAGTCGCCATCTGTAGTGATTTTGGAGCCCAGAAAAACAAAGTCTGACACTGTTTCTACTGTTTCCCCATCTATTTCCCATGAAGTGGTGGGACCGGATGCCATGATCTTCGTTTTCTGAATGTTGAGCTTTAAGCCAACTTTTTCACTCTCCACTTTCACTTTCATCAAGAGACTTTTGAGTTCCTCTTCACTTTCTGCCATAAGGATGGTCTCATCTGCATATCTGAGGTTATTGATATTTCTCCCAGCAATCTTGATTCCAGCTTGTGTTTCTTAGTCCAGCGTTCCTCGTGATGTACTCTGCATATAAGTTAAATAAGCAGGGTGACAATATACAGCCTTGACGAACTCCTTTTCCTATTTGGAACCAGTGGGTTGTTCCATGTCCAGTTCTAACTGTTGCTTCCTGACCTGCATACAGATTTCTCAAGAGGCAGATCAGGTGGTCTGGTATTCCCATCTCTTTCAGAATTTTCTGCAGTTTATTGTGATCCACACAGTCAAACGCTTTGGCATAGTCAATAAAGCAGAAATAGATGCTTTTTTGGAACTCTCTTGCTTTTTCCATGATCCAGCGGATGTTGGCAATTTGATCTCTGGTTCCTCTGCCCTTTCTACAACCAGCTTGAACATCTGGAAGTTCACGGTTCATATATTGCTGAAGCCTGGCTTGGAGAATTTTGAGCATTACTTTACTAGCATGTGAGATGAGTGCAATTGTGCAGTAGTTTGAGCCTTCTTTGGCATTGCCTTTCTTTGGGATTGGAATGAAAACTGACCTTTTCTAGTCCTGTGGCCACTGCTGAGTTTTCCAAATTTGCTGGCATATTGAGTGCAGCACTTTCACAGCGTCATCTTTCAGGATTTGGAATAGCTCAACTGGAATTCCATTACCTCCACTCTCTTTATTTGTAGTGATGCTTTCTAAGCCCACTTGACTTCACATTCCAGGATGTCTGGCTCTAAGTCAGTGATCACATCATCGTGATTATCTGGGCCGTGAAGATCTTTTTTGTACATTTCTTCTGTGTATTCTTGCCATGTCTTCTTAATATCTTCTGCTTCTGTTAGGTCCATACCATTTCTGTCCTTTATCGAGCTCATCTTTGCATGAAATGTTCCTTTGGTATCTCTGATTTTCTTGAACAGATCCCTAGTCTTTCCCATTCTGTTGTTTTCCTCTATTTCTCTGTATTGATTGCTGAAGAAGGCTTTCTTATCTCTTTTTGCTATTCTTTGGAACTCTGCATTCAGATGTTTATATCTTTCCTTTTCTCCTTTGCTTTTCACTTCTCTTCTTTTCACAGCTATTTGTAAGGCCTCCCCAGACAGCCATTTTGCTTTTTTGCATTTCTTTTCTATGGGAATGGTCTTGATTCCTGTCTCCTGTATAATGTCACGAACCTCATTCCAAAGTTCATCAGACACTCTATCTATCTGTATAATCATAAGGGATTTGATTTAGGTCATACCTGAATGGTCTGGTGGTTTTCCCTACTTTCTTCAATTTCAGTCTGAATTTGGCAATAAGGAGTTCATGGTCTGAGCCACAGTCAGCTCCTGGTCTTGTTTTTGTTGACTGTATACAGCTTCTCCATCTTTGGCTGCAAAGAATATAATCAGTCTGATGTTGATGTTGACCATCTGGTGATGTCCATGTGTAGAGTCTTCTCTTGTGTTGTTGTAAAAGGGTGTTTGCTATGACCAGTGCATTTTCTTGGCAAAACTCTATTTGTCTTTGCCCTGCTTCATTCCGTTCCAAGGCCAAATTTGCCTGTTACTCCAGGTGTTTCTTGACTTCCTACTTTTGCATTCCAGTCCCCTATAATGAAAAGGACATCTTTTTTGGGTGTTAGTTCTAAAAGATCTTGTAGGGCTTCTTAGGATCATTCAGCTTTCTCTGTGTTACTGGCTGGGGCATAGACTTGGATTACTGTGATGTTGAATGGTTTTCCTTGGAAATGAACAGAGATCATGCTTTCGTTTTTGAGATTGCAATCAAGTACCACATTTCGGACTCTTGTTGACCATGATGGCTACTTCGTTTCTTCTAAGGGATTCCTGCCCTCAGTAGCAGATATAATGGTCATCGGAGTTAAATTCACCCATTCCAGTCCATTTTAGTTTGCTGATTCCTAGAATGTTGACGTTCACTCTTTCCAACTCCTGTTTGACCACTTCCAATTTGCCTTGATTCATGGACCTGACATTCCAGGTTCCTATGCAATATTGCTCTTTACAACATCGGACCTTGCTTCTATCACCAGTGACATCCACAGCTGGGTATTCTTTTTACTTTGGCTCCATCCCTTCACTCTTTCTGGAGTTATTTCTCACTGATCTCCAGTAGCATATTGGACACCTACTGACTGGGGGAGTTAATCTTTCAGTATCCTATCATTTTGCCTTTTCATACTGTTCATGGGGTTCTCAAGGCAAGAATAGTGAAGTGGTTTGCCATTCCCTTCTCCAGTGGACCACATTGTGTCAGCCCTCTCCACCATGACCCGCCCATCTTAGGTTTCCCCACAGGCATGGCTTAGTTTCATTGAGTTAGACAAGGCTGTGGTCTTAGTGTGATTAGATTGACTAGTTTTCTGTGATTATGGTTTCAGTGTGTCTGCCCTCCGATGCCCTCTTGCAACACCTATCGTCTTACTTGGGTTTTTCTTACCTTGGACGTGGGGTATCTCTTCACGGCTGCTCCAGCAAAGCGCAGCTGCTGTTCCTTCCCTTGGACAAGGGGTATCTCCTCACTGCTGCCCCTCCTGACCTTGAACATGGAATAGCTCCTCTAGGCCCTCAGGTGCCGCTGCAGCCACCGCTCCTTGGATGTGGGGTTGGTCCTCCCAGCTGCCGCCCCTGCTCCTGCACTGTTGCAGCCTGGCACTCTCGGCCACCACCTCTGTCCTCAGATGCAGTGTAGCTCCTCTCGGCCACCGCCCCTCCAGCATGGGGTCCTCCCGGCTTCTGCCCCTGACCTCGGACATGGGGTAGCTCCTCTTGGCCACACTCTGTGTGCCGTCGCAGCCGCCCATGCTCTATTTTATAATATTTTGATACACATGTAAGATATATAACCATTCTCACAAACTTAAAGATTCCCCAAAACATGTTTACCTACCCTGAGAACAGCAATACTTGATTGCTTTCAATCAAATAAGAAAAATGTGGAAGCATATTCTAGGGAAAATACTTTAACATTAATCCACATGCCCTATTACCTTATTTAACAAAGTAAATCAGCTGATGGGCTTACTGTTGGGATATGTGGATGAAAGCCTTATCCAATATGAAAGTAAATAGTATGTCAAGAAAAGAGGAAAGGAAGAGATGTAGGAACTGCAGTTTCCATGAAGATGTTTATTTGCTAAACTGCTAAATATTTCATTGTCAGAAGGTCATTGTAGGATTGAGGAAATACACAGCATTTAGAATTAGATAAGCTTTAACACTAACTTTGGAGAGTTACTCTCTGAGTTAGTTAACTTATTTGTCAATATGGTTGTGACTACTAGATAATATAATGCAAGCATCATGCCTATAACAGGGTCTCTCCCATCCTTATATTTCTCTTCTTTTTATCATCAGTGATTTATACTGGAAACCTAGGGATTTATAATAGTGCTATGAATGTTAAACAGTAATAAATGTCAGATATCTCTCAAACTATTGAAACTGGACTTGATGTCATCAGTGTATATACATAAGTGTGAATATATCCCAGTGCCTCATTTGACCTTTGGATTGTATAAGTCTGTGAATTCCTGGTCATATCACTTGTATCAAAGAAGTAATAAATCCATTACAATGTAGATCAAGTGTATGCCAAAAAGCTCTTTCTTGACCCTAAGTGAATCTCAGTCTAGTGGGTGAGATATATACAACATAGAAATATTAAGATAAAAGAAGTAAGATATGAGTGTAGGGTTTGGATTCCAAAGGCATAGAGCTGGTTGTGTGTTTAAATTCAAGAGTAATGGTGCCCATTCAACTCTACGAGCTTCCTTGATTTTCTCTCCTATAGAGAGTTGGAATGAGATCTATAATCATAAGATACATTGAAGATGTAAAAGTCATAATTTACTAAACCTATATAGAAAATGTATGTTTCTAAATATATAAATGTATGCTTTTAAAATTTTTTCTTAAGTTTTTCTTTGAATTTTGTTCTATGAATTTAATATAAATAAAAAATAAAAGAAAGGGAGAACAAGTGGAAGATTAGCATATATTTAATATCTGATCTATTAACATTTCTTTGTTCACCAAATCTAAAATTTAACTTATTTCTTACTTTAGAAAATAATAAAAATCAGAAAGGTTTCAGTTCAGTAAGTAATAATTAATTACACCTATTATGGCCTCAACTTGTCTATTCCTACTCCTTTCCAGGGTATTAGCAGAATTTGTTGTTGCTGTTATTATAAAAGCATCGATAGTGTCAGATTCCTACAATGGAATCCAGAGTTGCATTTGCCAAACCTTCCATCTGCACTGCCACATATCTGTTCCTCTTGACCGTTTGATGCTCTCTGGTCTGTGGACTATGGAAAACAGTGATGTGTGTCACTTCCAGCCAACGATGGGAAAAGCCAGCACACAACTCTCTAGTTCTCCTTCACCTAAGGCAACAGCATCTTTTCTAGTGAGTCAGTTCTTCTCATCAGGTGGCCAAGTATTGGAACTTCAGCTTCAGCATCAGTCCTTCAAATAGGAAGATCAATAGTCTTCAATGATTATTTGTCATTAAGTAATTATAGTGGATGAAATTAATAAGGATTGAGCAAAAAAGCAGGGAAGTTGTATATAGCATATACTCTTAACTTATACTTTGAATCAAACAGATCCACTAGCATACCGAAGTAATCAACTTTCTTAGAAGAGTCTAAATATATCAACTGTCTTTCCTTTTTTTCCAATTTATATAGAAAAGTATAAGTGACTTACTGGTAACTTTTTACTGAACCCATAGTACAGGGATGAAAGTTTGAGGCTCTCTTTTTTCAATCAAAGTTATGCTATATGCTAAAACTGTGAAAGCAACAGCTGTGGAAAGTTTAATCTAAAAGGATTTCATTTTGTAAAAGGCTTTTTGAAGTGAACTACATTGAAATTGCATAGATAAATTACAGGAGATTTCAGATGATTCTAAGAGAAGATAAGTGAGTTAATAACTGCATTTCAAATTTCAAGTCTTTAACAATAATTATTTTAATGCAAAATGTTGGTTACTCACAGAAAAGAAAGTATAGATATTACCAATGATATTCTAAATATAATATTTGTATACTATTGAACCTTATGAACTATGAATATGTGAATTTAAAATGTTACTTCTTCATTCATTTCAGCTGACTTGATTCTGGTGCTGAGGTTGAGGCAGTATTATATTACTTCAGAACATTGTAAGACTAAAATCTAAAGGACTTTTAAAAAATTCAGTTATTTGTCATTCGTTTAAAATATCTGGATGAGCATTTTTAAAATACACCTGTCTCATGTAATAATTGTCACTGGCTAGAAATTTAAATCAATGATAAGCTTTTTTTTTTTTCTTCAATGCAGCTCTCTGAAATCTTAGCTCACAATCTTCTCTAGTATTATAGAAAGACTTTGTTGCAAATATGGGTTCATGTACACACATAGGTACTAGATAGATTTATGGTAGTGGTTTATACTTTACATGGTTAAAGTGAAAGTGTTAGTTGCTCAGTCGTGTTCGATTCTTTTCGACCCCATGGACTGTAGCTCACCAGGCTCCTCTGTCCATGGGATTTTCCAGGCAAAGATACCAGAGTGAGTTGCCATTTCTTTCTCCAAAGGATATTCCTGACCCAGGAATCAAACCCAGGTCTCCTGCATTGCAGATTGATTCTTTACTGTCCAGGACCTGCTGCTAATTTGACTGGCCAACTAGTGAAAGACTTAAGTGCTTTCATGTTAAAATGACTCAGCAGAGGTAGAATTATGCACTAGAGCATTAATAAAAAGGCCATTTGTTCTAACAAAAAGTTTTGCAGTTTCCTAGTTATTCTCTGAAAGTTTAGTGAGACTTCTAGATTACAGATCTCACAATTTGCATAATATTGACACTGATCGTAGATTTGTCTAAAGTGTTTCTAAGGCAAAGAATGTATAAGAATATGTAATATATATATATAATTTTAGCTCTTCCAAAATGGTGCCTCAATTTAAAGTCTAATTAATTCAACATTTTTCACCCTCTTACATTTTAAACATAGTGCCTAACTCAGTAGAATGTTTGGTCTCTCTGAGAGCAGGGATTCAACATTTCATTTCCAGACTAAAGATCCTTGAACTAAAGTGAAAATAGGTAGTATATATGCATGAGTCCTAAATTTAAAATTTATCAATTAGAATTGTTTCAGTATTAATTAATACCACATCCAACTCAAGATTATTTAGACAATAAGGTACATGGCCACATATAACAGGATTCCTTAGGGAGGAGATTTCAGAATTCATTAAATTAGTGGCTCAATGAAATCATCAAACTACCAAGTTCTTTAATATCTCTGTGCAAACATCCTCAGCCTGTCAACTTAGGTCCTCTTTAGCCCTTTGGTGTTGCAATAACTGAGTAGCTCTCAGCACCCCCACCCTCAAACCACCATCTGAATGCCCAAAGTGGCGAAGTGTATGTGGATCTTTCCAAGAGGTTTCCAGAAACCCTGGAAGCTTCCCTACACACAGTTCTTTTCTGAAATTTCATAATAAAATCCACCCTAAATCAGTCAGGATTGGGATGAGTAGAATTACCATGATATTAGTAATTGAGATTCACACCATAGCTAGATTTAAGAGGAGCCCACCTTTTTAAAGCAGGTGGCTGCCTGATTTCTGAGTAAATCTGTGGTTAGATTAACAAAGAAAAAACTGGGGAAGAATGGCAATTAGGTGAGTGGCCAATAGTACATGCCATAAAGCATGATAGCACTATTTGAAAGAGGCCATAAGTAAATACTAAGAGGAAAGAGATGAGAGGCAAAAATGAGATATTTTGGTATTAGTTCCCATTTGCAGAAATATCATCATTATTTTCTACTTGATAATCTTTCCAATGATTAGAATTGATTATAAATGATTAGAATTAGAAATATTATTGATGATGCTATGTGTAGTAAGACTGAGCATTTGAACAACAACAACAAAACATCATCTTAATTAGGAAAGATTGGGAAATATATGTATAAAAGCTAAATAATGCTTTTGAACATTTTTCATCCACAAAGAATATACTTAACCCCCCATTTACTCATGTAAAGAGAACAAGAAATCTTTAAAATATTGGGACAAAAACTAGTTTCTGTTACAAAAGAAAAGGAAGTTTATTTCTAGGCTACACTCAAATGCTATTTTTAAAAATCTATCACTGTGTATTAATTTTGTGGTGGAAAATTAACTCTAAGAAGAAGTTCAAAACTAGCATATTATCTCTCAGTTGTTATTAAGTAAATTTAATTGGGTTAATTTGAAGGGTAACTTTCAGGTCTGGAAGTTTTAGCACACGGAACCATGAACGGATTTTCATAAAAAAACATTGTACTCTAGCTAATAATTTTAACAGTACTACTTTGAGATATAATTTTGAGCAGATAATTCAGTAACAAAAAGTGTTTCTTCCATGATGTTGGTTAGATACTGACACATCCAATATTAATGTGGTCAAAGTTTAACTTAACTCACAATCAGACCTGCGGCTCTGTTACCTCCTGAAATTACCCAAAAGTCACCCTTCAGGAGAGTAGACATGGCTCTTGAGACATGATGTACTTTTGTTTGAACAACAGATGACTGAGATTGGCTCATTTAGAAACTCCTTACAGCTGATAACTGTAGTAAATTTTTTTTATCATATTTCATTTTCTAACTCAAATTTAATATTTTTGTTCTTAATACCAGTGGGTTAAAGGAGAGTCTTTTGATCTGGTATTAATTTATTGTACACTTGCTTGGGTGGCTGCGACTGGTGCATTTAGCACGGCCAAGAGGAGCTACCCATGTCCGAGGTCAGGGGCAGAAGCCGGGAGGACCCCATGCACGCGGGGAGGCAGCCAAGAGGAGTTACCCCACATCAGAGGTCAGGGGCAGCAGCGGGGAAGAGCTACCTCACACCTGAGGCCAGAGGCCGCGGCTGGGAAGAGCAACCCCACCTCCAAGGAGTGGTGGCTGCAGGGGCCCAGGAGGGCCTAGAGGAGCTATTCCACGTTCAAGGTCAGAGGGGTGGCAGTGAGGAGAAACCCCTCATCCAAGGTTAAGGAGCAGCAGCTGTGCTTTGCTGGAGCAGCTGTGAAGAGATACCCCACATCCAAGGTAAGAGACACCCAAGAAAGATAGTAGGTGTTGCAAGAGGGCATCAGAGGGCAGACACACTGAAATCATAATCACAGAAAACTAGTCAATCTAATCACACTAGGACCACAGCCTTGTCTAACTCAATGAAACTAAGCCATGGCCGTGGGGCAACCCAAGATGGGCGGGTCATGGTGGAGACATCCGACAGAATGTGGTCCACTGGAGAAGGGAATGGCAAACCACTTCAGTATTCTTGCCTTGAGAACCCCATGAACAGTATGAAAAGGCAAAATGATACGATACTGAAAGAGGAACTCCCCAGGTCAGTAGGTGTCTGATATGCTACTGGAGATCAGTGGAGAAATAACTCCAGAAAGAATGAAGGGATGGAGCCAAAGCAAAAACAATACCCAGCTGTGGATGTGACTGGTGATAGAAGTAAGGTCTGATGATGTAAAGAACAACATTGCATAAGATCCTGGAATGTCAGGTCCATGAATCAAGGCAAATTGGAAGTGGACAAACAAGAGATGGCAAGGGTGAATGTTGACATTCTAGGAATCAGTGAACTAAAATGGACAGGAATGGGTGAATTTAACTCAGATGATCATTATATCTACTACTGTGGGCAGTAATCCCTCAGAAGTAATGGAGTAGCCATCATGGTCAACGAAAGAGTCCGAAATACAGTACTTGGATGCAATCTCAAAAACGACAGAATGATCTCTGTTCGTTTCCAAGGCAAACCATTCAATACCACAGTAATCCAAGTCTATGCCCCAACCAGTAACGCTGAAGAAGCTAAGTTGAATGGTTCTATGAAGACCTAAAAGACCTTTTAGAACTAACACCCAAAAAAGATGTCCTTTTCATTATAGGGGACTGGAATGCAAAAGTAGGAAGTCAAGAAACACCTGGAGTAACAGGCAAATTTGGCCTTAGAATATGGAATGAAGCAGGGCAAAGACTAATTGAGTTTTGCCAAGAAAATGGACTGGTCATAGCAAACACCCTCTTCCAACAACACAAGAGAAGACTCTACACATGGACATCATCAGATGGTCAACACTGAAATCATATTGATTATATTCTTTGCAGCCAAAGATGGAGAACCTCTATACAGTCAACAAAAACAAGACCAGGAGCTGACTGTGGCTCAGACTATGAACTCCTTATTGCCAAATTCAGACTTCAATTGAAGAAAGTAGGGAAAACCACTAGACCATTCAGGTATGACCTAAATCAAATCCCTTATGATTATACAGTGGAAGTGAAAAATAGATTTAAGGGCCTAGATCTGATAGACAGAGTGCCTGATGAACTATGGACGGAGGTTTGTGACATTGTACAGGAGACAGGGATCAAGACCATCCCCATGGAAAAGAAATGCAAAAAAGCAAAAAGGCTGTCTGGGGAAGCCTTACAAATAGCTGTGAAAAGAAGAGAAGTGAAAAGCAAAGGTGAAAAGGAAAGATATAAGCATCTGAATGTAGAGTTCCAAAGAATAGCAAGGTGAGATAAGAAAGCCTTCCTCAGTGATCAATGTAAAGAAATAGAGGAATGCAACAGAATCGGAAAGACTAGAGATCTCTTCAAGAAAATTAGAGATACCAAGGGAAGGTTTCATGCAAAGATGGGCTCGATAAAGGACAGAAATGGTATGGACCTAACAGAAGCAGAAGATATTAAAAAGAGGTGGCAAGAATACACAGAAAACTGTACAAAAAAGATCTTCACAACCCAGATAATCACGATGGTGTGATCCCTCACCTAGAGCCAGATATCCTGGAATGTGAAGTCAAGTGGGCCTTAGAAAGCATCACTATGAACAAAGCTAGTGGAGGTGATGGAATTCCAGTTGAGCTATTTCAAATCCTGAAAGATGATGCTGTGAAAGTGCTGCAGTCAATATGCCAGCAAATTTGGAAAACTCAGCAGTGGCCACAGGACTGGAAAAGGTCAGTTTTCATTCCAATCCCAAAGAAAGGCAATGCCAAAGAAGGCTCAAACTACTGCACAATTGCACTCATCTCACATGCTAGTAAAGTAATGCTCAAAATTTTCCAAGCCAGGCTTAAGCAATACATGAACCATGAACTTCCAGATGTTAAAGGTGGTTTTAGAAAAGGCAGAGGAACCAGATATCAAATTTCCAACATCCGCTGGATCATGGAAAAAGCAAGAAAGTTCCAGAAAAACATCTATTTCTGCTTTATTGACTATGCCAAAGCCTTTGACTGTGTGGATCACAATAAACTGGGGAAAATTCTGAAAGAGATGGGAATACCAGACCACCTGACCTGCCTCTTGAGAAACCTATATGCAGGTCAGGAGGCAACAGTTAGAACTGGACAAGGAACAATGAATTAGTTCCAAATAGGAAAAAGAGTACGTCAAGGCTGTATATTGTCACCCTGCTTATTTAGCTTATATGCAGAGTACATCATGAGAAACGCTGGACTGGAAGAAGCACAAGCTGGAATCAAGATTGCTTGGAGAAATATCAATAACGTCAGATATGCAGATGACACCACCCTTATGGCAGAAAGTGAAGAGGAACTAAAAAGCTTCTTGATGAAAGTGAAAGAGGAGAGTGAAAAAGTTGGCTTAAAGCTCAACATTCAGAAAACGAAGATTTTCAGTGTCAGACTTTATTTTTTTGGGACTCCAAAATCACTGCAGATGGTGACTGCAGCCATGAAATTAAAAGATGCTTACTCCTTGGATGGAAAGTTATGTCCAACCTAGACAGCATATTCAAAAGCAGAGACATTACTTTGCCAACAAAGGTCTGTTTAGTCAAAGCTATGGTTTTTCCAGTGGTCATGTATGGATGTGAGAGTTGGACTGTGAAGAAAGCTGAGCACCGAAGAATTGATGCTTTTGAACTGTGGTGTTGGAGAAGACTCTTGAGAGTCCCTTGGACTGCAAGGAGATCCAACCAGTCCATTCTGAAGGAGATCAGCCCTGGGATTTCTTTGGAAGGAATGATGCTAAAGCTGAAACTCCAGTACTTTGGCCACCTCATGCGAAGAGTTGACTCATGGGAAAAGACTCTGATGCTGGGAGGGATTGGGGCAGGAGGAGATGGGGACAACAGAGGATGAGATGGCTGGATGGCATCACTGACTCTATGGACATGAGTCTGAGTGAAGTCCGGGAGTTGGTGATGGACAGGGAGGCCTGGCGTGCTGAGATTCATGGGGTTGCCAAGAGTCAGACATGAATGAGCGAATGAACTGATCTGAACTGAACTACCACATTTGATTTTGATGAGTCATTGACTAGCTGGCTATTGTTCTAAGACAGATAATGTCTAGGTAGTACAGAAGTTGCATTAATGTCTGGATAATCTTTTTATCTTCTAGGGTGCTAAGTGCAATGTCTGCTCACATAGGTTCTGAGTTTCCACCTCTTTTCTAGAAGACTTAATTATAGGAAGAAAACCAGAAATACTCCTGTGACCTTATCTAGTTAAACCCAAATTAGCCATCATTGTTCAGTTTCAAAAGAATTAAATAGATCTTTTTTTTTGATTACTTATTCTTCTATTTTTTACTTTCTATTTTCAATTTCATCTCCTTATGAAATGATAATTAATATGATATTATCATTCCATTGCATATGCTCATTGTTTTTGTATAGTTCAGATAGCATTTTTTCCCCTATGTTTTCATAAATATATGCTTACTAGTCAGATCACACATCTTATGCATTTACTAAGTCACTGTCTCATGCAAGGGTAGAATATTACCTTATTCCTTATGCAGAGGACTCTTCCTATACAAACAAGATTTAAGTAAATTATGGCCCCCCATATTCATATGTGAAATTAGTGAGACTTTTAGTGTTTCATGCTTATTAATATCTTGGTCAAGTTAAAGGAGGGTGCAGGAGGGCTGATTTTTGCATAGAATATGAAAGCCAGGGGAGTTAAAATAAATGTGAGGATGTCAAAGGCTGCAGAAATACCACCTTTTTTGGGATTTAGTCATGTCTGGGCATTCATTGCATTCTAGTAGGACATCCCTAAGAAAATTTCCTTTGCATGGCATCTGAAGAGATCCTTAGGAAAAACTCCATTTGGGAGCAGAATTGTCTTGTGTAAATCTTGGTAAAATAGTGAAACAGGACAGTCTGACACAGGGAGAATTCATCCCAAGAGAAGCACCTGGGTATGAGAGCTGACTGTGTAAACAACAGTCATCACTGTAGAAGAAGAGTCATGAATATGATTAAACCATAATGAGTCCTTTCCATAGAGCCCATGGAGAGCCCAGAGAGGGAAAGCAAAACAAAGCAAAGCAAGAGAAGTCGCTCAGTCGTGTCCAACTCTTTGTGAACCCATGGACTGTAGCCTACAAAGCTTCTCCACCCATGGGATTTTCCAGGCAAGAGTACTGGAGTGGGTTGCCATTTCCTTCTCCAGATGATCTTCCCAACCCAGGGACTGAACCCAGGTCTCCGGCTTTGCAGGCGGATTCTTTAGCAGCTGAGACACCAGGGAAGAATAGAGAGGGAAAAAGAGACTATAAAAGAAAAATTATACTGAAATACTCTGCAAAACATTGAGGTGTAAACAGTTCTGCTTTGGGAGCACTCTGGCAGAATGCTGCATGATGAGTAGCCTTTGGCTCCACTGTGCCACAGATCACCGTGTAGCTTGGACACCATGCCAGGCTAGGTCATTGATGATAGGGTCCTGGTGTGTTAGTCAGGGTTCTCTAGAGAAAGAAAGAGAGAAGAGGAAGGGGAAAGAGCTGCGGGAGGAGGGAGGGAGGAAGGAAGGAAGGAAGGACATAGATTTATTACAAGGAATTGGCTCACACAATTATAGCTGCAAAGTCCAAAATCTGAAGTGTGGGCAGACAGACTGGAGAGCTGATGGTGCAGAGGAGATACAAATGAGGGCTACAAGAGAACAGTCTGTGGCTCCAGGAGGCAAGTCTTTCTGTTCAACTGATGAGGCCCAGGTACAATAAAAAGGGCATTCTGGTTTACCCACACTATACCTATTTTCACGTTAATCTTGTCCAAAACACCTTCTAACTTGACACATAAAATTAACCATCACAACTGTTAATGACTGATGGGAAAAGATGTTCTTAATAAATATATTTAACACCACTACAGGATTCCTGAAACTAGTGGTATGAAAAGAGGTTGTTAGACTGTAACAATAGCAATGGAGATAAGTCAGTGGAATTTAAATCATTGTAGTCATTTAATTTTATACCATCATGTAAAGCAAGCTATTAAGGCCAATACAAGTCCCAGTTACACGTTGTTGCACAGTGGGCATTTTAGGCTGAAATGCATTAAAAAGTTAGATAGTGTCTGATTTAGAGTGTTTAGCAAAATATCTTTTTAATGATACTTAATGATTATTTTTGTGGAGAGGGTGACATTATTTCATAGTATTTAAAGCACAATGGAATTAGTTCACTTGAGTTCAGACCCTGGCTCTAATTTCTAGCTATATGACTTGTTCTAAATTACGTGATTTTTCTATGCTTCAGTTTCTTTTGTGAAAATAGAAATACTTATATAATCTTCTTCACATGGTTGTTGAGAAAAGTAAATGATTCAATTAATATTGAGTATCGGGTACAATTCATAGTACACAGTCGATGCATGTTAGCTATCGTCACTTTTATAATTTTAATAATGGGAACCCACTCCAGTACTCTTGCCTGGTAAATCCCATGGACAGAAGAGCCTGGTAGGCTGCAGTCCATGGGGTTGGGAAGAGTTGGACACGACTAAGCGACTTTGCTTTCACTTTTTACTTTCATGCATTGGAGAAGGAAATGGCAACCCACTCCAGTGTTCTTGCCTGGAGAATCCCAGGGACAGGGGAGCCTGGTGGGCTGTTGTCTGTGGGGTCGCACAGAGTCGGACACGACTGAAGCGACTTAGCAGCAGCAGTGTGATCAAGCTATCCAAGTGTTCAACTTATTATCAATCCTTCCATCCATTCCAAAATCACTGCAGATGGTGACTGCAGCCATGAAATTAAAAGACGCTTACTCCTTGGAAGGAAAGTTATGACCAACCTAGATAGCATGTTCAAAAGCAGAGACATTACTTTGCCAACAAAGCTTCGTTTAATCAAGGCTATGGTTTTTCCTGTGGTCATGTATGGATGTGAGAGTTGGACTGTGAAGAAGGCTGAGTGCCAAAGAATTGATGCTTTTGAACTGTGGTGTTGGAGAAGACTCTTGAGAGTCCCTTGGACTGCAAGGAGATCCAACCAGTCCATTCTGAAGGAGATCAGCCCTGGGATTTCTTTGGAAGGAACGATGCTAAAGCTGAAACTCCAGTCCTTTGGCCACCTCATGCGAAGAGTTGACTCATTGGAAAACACTCTGATGCTGGGAGGGATTGGGGGCAAGAGGAGAAAGGGACGACAGAGGATGAGATGGCTGGATGGCATCACTGACTCGATGGATGTGAGTCTGAGTGAACTCTGGGAGTTGGTGATGGACTGGGAGGCCTGGCATGCTGTGATTCATGGGATCGCAAAGAGTCGGACACGACTGAGAGACTGATCTGATCTGATTATGCATCCAAATGTCAAAAGTGGAAATTTAATAATATTAGCATAAATGAAATAATAATAAGTGGAAGAAATGGTTTATACATCTATACCTTGTACTTATAACTGATCTTTCTTAAGGAAAAATATAAAATTTTCTGTATGTATTTTGCCATATATACAGTATGGATCATATTCAGTGGACACTAGCATACAAGAAAAGTCCCTTTATTCTTCTTTTCTTTTTTGACTAGACTTTATTTTTTACAGCAGTTTTAAGTTCACAGCAAACTTGTGCAGAAAGTGCAGAGATTTTCCAATACCACCTGTACCCAACACATGCTTATTATAAACATTGGGACAAAAATGGTACATTTGTTACTAATGATGAACTACACACACAGGCACACACACAGAAGTTGCTCAGTCGTGTCCGACTCTTTGTGACCCCATGATTGTAGCCCACCAGGCTCCTCGGTCCATGGGATTTTCCAGGCATGAATACTGGAGTGGGTTGCCGTTTCCTTCTCCAGTGATGAACTACACTGACATATTATTATCACTAAGACTCCATGGTCAAATGCACAGTGGATTCATGCTCTGTGTTGTACATTCTATAGGAATGGAAAAATGTATAATGACTTGTATTCACTGTTATAGTATTATAAAGAGTAGTTTACTGCCCTAAAATCCTCTGTGCATTCATCCTTCCCTCCCCATAGCTATCAATGATTTTTCTCCTGTCTACATAGTTTTGCCTTTTCTAGAAAACCATATAGTTGAAAGCGTATAGTATAAAGCCATTTTAGATTGGCTTCTTTCACTTAGTAATAGACATTTAAGTTTCCTCCATGTCTTTTGGGCTTCCCAGGTGGTACTAGTGGTAAAGAATCCACCTACCCATGCATGAGATGAAAGAGACACAGGTTCAATCCCTGGGCCAGGAAGATCCCCTGGAGTAGGAAATAACACCCCACTCAAGTATTCTTACCTAGAAAATTCCACGTCTTTTAATGGCTCAATAGCTCATTTATTTTTGCTGAACAATATCCCATTGTCTGGATGTAAGATGGTTTATTTATTGATTTCCTTATGAAGGACATCTTTATTGCTTCCAAGTTTTGGCAATTATGAATAAAGCAGATGTTAAACATTTGTATATAGGTTATTGAGAAGAGATAAATTTTTAACTTCTTTGGGGAAACACCAGGTCACATAAATGCTGGATTATATGATTAAGGATATGTTTAGTTTTGCAAGAAATTGCCAAACTGTCTTCAAAATGGCTGTAACATTTACATTCTTACTAGCTGATGATTGAGGCTTCCTGTTGCCCCACATCTTCATCACCTTTCTGTGTCATCAAATGTTTGGGATTTTGTTCATTCTAATAGGTAGTGGCATCCCTTGGTTGTTTTACTTTACATGTCCCTTATGACATATGATGTGGAACCTATTTTCATATGCTTATTTGCCATCTGTATTGCCTTCTTTGGTGAGGTATCTGGGAAGGTATTTGGCCCATGTTTTAATCAAGTGATTTCTTATTGTTGAGTCCCAAGAGTTCTTTGAATGTTTTGATTAACTATATGCTTTTTATAAATATTTTCTCTCGGTCTATATTTTCATTGCCTTGACTGTGTCCTTCACACTGCACAATTTTCTAAGTCCAGTTTATCAATTATTTCTTTCATTGATCTTGCCTTTAGTGTTTTTCCTAGAGTCATAACCAAACCCAAAATCATCTAGATTTTATTCTGTTATCTTGTAAAAGTTCTATAGTTTTACATTTTGCATTTAGCTGTGTCATTTACTTTGAATTAATTTTTCTTAAGGTTAATTAATTAATTTTATAATTAATTAATAAGAAATAAGAAGTTTAATTATAATTAATAAGAAATAAGAATTATAAATAAGAAAATTAATTTTCTTTGGTTTAAGGTTTGCGTCTAGATTTCCATTTGTGTGTGTGTGTGTATGTTTAGTTATTCTAGCACTGTTTGTTGCTTTTCTTCTTTATGTGTGAAAAATCTTTTCACCTGTATGATTCTGTTGTGAACAGAACTAAATGTTTTTGCATGGAGCATCATTTTTCCATAAAAGAATGACAAAAATTATAGATATTTTGACTTGGGTATTTGTCAGGTATTTGCTCAAAATCAAACAGCCAACAAAAGCCACTGAAAACATATGCCAACAAGAATAAATTTGAATTTTCAAGATAAAATTTTGGACAGCTTTAATCTGCCATTACAAGCCTGTCACCTTTAAAATATGTAAAGAATTTTCTGATAAGATCAATGGTGCTATTAATGTGATTTTTAAAATATTATATCATGAAACATGTCTGCATAAATCAATGAACTAGTATTTACCAAATTACCAATACAATATTATAAAATCATGTATTGACAACATCTATTCAAAATGCAGATTGATCAACAAATACAAGTGGAGTAGAGTGTTTAAAGTTCACTGATACAGTTTCAGATTTCATAGTGCAAAGAGCCTTAAGAAACTATCTCTTGTTGAATACTGATGACGTATCAGAGGAGACTATCTATAACCATATGAAAAGTTTATTAATATAGTCCTCTACTTATTATATATATATATTTATGAGGAAAAATGATTTTTTCAGTATATAATACAGCTGAAACAATGTATTGCAACTGATTGAATAAGCAAATATGAATCCAACTGTTTTTTTTTAAAGCAGACATCAAAGAAATTTTCAAGATGTGAATAATATCATTTTTTACTTCCACCGTTTTAAAAATATAGTATTGCTGATAAAATATGTGTGTATGTGAACATGAAGCTTCCTAGGTGGCACTAGTGGTAAACAGCCCATCTGCCAATTCAGGAGACATAAGAGACACGGTTTACATCCCTAGGTTGGGAAGATCTCCTGGGGAAGGGAACCCACTCCAGTATTCTTGCCTGGAGAATCCCATGGACAGAGGAGCCTGGTGGGCTATAGTTGCACAGAGTCAGACACTACTGAAGTGACTGAGCATGCATACATATAAACATGAAGTGGATTTATTATTACCTGTTTAAATAAGTTAACAAGATATTTTTAAACATCTGTAGTTTTATAATAGGTTTATTCCACATAAAGAAAAGCTCTTTGGGGGCTTTGTGCCAGTTATCAGTGTATTGCCTCTCCACTTTGAATTTTTTTTTTTTTCCTTAACCTGTGAGAATGGAGAAGGCAACGGCACCCCACTCCAGTACTCTTGCCTGGAAAATCCCATGGGCAGAGGAGCCTGGTGGGCTGCAGTCCATGGGGTCACTAAGAGTCGGATACGACTGAGCGACTTCACTTTGACTTTTCACTTTCATGCGTTGGAGAAGGAAATGGCAACCCACTCCAGTATTCTTGCTTGGAGAATCACAGAGACAGGGGAGACTGGTGGGCTGCCGTCTGTGAGGCTGCACAGAGTCGGACACGACTGAAGCGACTTAGCAGCAGCAGCAGCAGTAAGAATGGAACTGTGCTGTGTAAATATTTCTTTGCTGCCAAGCAGCAGAAAGTTCAGTTCAGTCTACAATGCCACTGGAGTGACACTAGAGGTGGAGGAGGCTTTCTTTCCAGCTTCTGGTGTGACTTTATTGCCAGGACTCTGTAGAACATTCTTACTGTAGCACCCTCACTCAGACTCTCTGGGATCTGGAACCCAGCCCAGGTAACTGTTCCCTGAATCCTTCTCTTCAGCCTCTTGCATATATTCCCATGCTCAAGGTCTAATCAGGCCGACTTCTAATAAGCAGACAACACAACCTTTATCTCACACTGCATAGGCTGTGCACAGCATCTCAGATTCATAAACAGGGAGACCTGTAGGGTACGTTTTCATTAGTAGCGCCCATAATGGTGTTGAGAGCCTGGCAACTAGTTTCAGCTCTCCTGTACCTCAGAGGGCCCTACCACTTGCCCATTGAATCTGGACCAGCTCTGCTCAGACAGCTCAGCAAAGTTCTCTACCATCTGGTAGATTGCACCAGACCTTCAAAAGATCTGAGCCCCAACCTTGGGAACATCATTTTCTTTTCAAGTTGGTCATTTTTTTCTATCAGATGGGAACACTTGAGTCATCTTTCCTCTTTGATAGTTACTATATAATAACAGCTTTATAATAATTATTTACATAAACTTCATCTATTTAAATTGCTGTGTGCTTTCTGACCCAGAGTCCTCAATAATTTCTAAGATGGCAAAAGGGTCCTGGAACCAAAAATTTGACAATGACTGCTATAGGACATAGTAAAAGTAAGTAAAGGTGGGTGGTCACTACCCAGAGGGCCAGGGAACAATATCATTTGTAGTACTTGCCCCACTGGCAATAAGTCAGACCCATTCTAGTAAAGATTTGAAGACTAAACTGTGTATCCAAAGTGGATGGGAGAGATCCTCTTGTGGGTATAATAATAATTCTGAAACAGTCTCCTTTTACCTTTATGATTTTAGTTAATAAAACTGGCATTGATCCTGGGACATTTAAAAATGTATACTGATCTTTTCCCAAAATTTATTTTTTCTTCAGTCTTTGCAGTGTAGTCTATACCTCAGAGTCTAACCAATTCTGATCACCTTGTATCACTATTACTCATGAACCAACTCTCCATCATTTCTTGCCTATATAATGACATATTATCCTAACTGGATTCCGGGCTTCTGTATTTACCCTTCTATTCTGATATCTGCATAGCAGGCTGACATCTATAATAGTAGGAACCAGGGTGACACTTCTAAAAAAACAAAAACAGTAAGTAAAATAACATTACTCCCTTAATAAAACCTTCCAATAGTCTTCCATATAGCTCAGAGTAAAAACCAAAATATTTACCACGGCCTGAGGTTTTCCACACAGTTTTTCTCTCATTACTGTTTGCCTGCACCATCAGGTATTTTCCCACCACTCCTGTTCCAACCATTCTTGCTTCCTTGAAAACAGGAGGTACGCTATACCTCAGGGCTCTGACACAGTTCAAAACTCCTTGATGGCTGGATAATTTTTCACTTTATTTCTACAAAATTAGCATCCAGGACAATACTTGAAAAACATTATTTACTCTGTAATCTTTTTTGAATAAAGGAATAAACCAGTTTGAGCTGAGAGGCTAAGAAACCTAGATAGAATCTAAAATTATAGTTTTCTCCAAAATGAAACCTATCTTATATTTACCTCTTGTTATATATATTTTCCTATAGACTGCATTTTAGAGGATATTGTGGTTTCAGTTCAGTTTAAAACTATATCCCAAGATAGTGTCAAAATAAAACTGTATGTTAGAACCAAAGCATTTAGAGTCATTCAAAAATCTTTAATTAAGTATCTATCACACTTAAGATATGCTTTTAGCTACTGTATAAGCCAAAATGATGAAAATATGACATATGTCAATTATTAAAAGGCGGCAAAGTGTACTGTGCCTAATTTCACTATCAAAGTGGCAGACCAAGCACACATTGAAATCACTGCACTGGCACCTCAAATCTACAAAGTATAGGGAAAAAATGTGAAAACAAATTAGTGAACATACAACTATAACTAAAATAAAAGGGAAACTCTCAGAGGCACTGGATTTGTGCAAATTCTTTGAAAAAAAAACAAAAACAGTGCTTCCAACTGAAATTTTCCACAACAATTAAAATGGACCTAAATGGCATGTCACAACCCTCAAGGGAAATTAAGCAGCCCAGGATACTAGGTGAGAATTCTGTTCACAAAACTAAGGCACACAACTAATGTTCAGCAAACATCAGAAGGAGATCAATACCATGAATGAGAAAAAACAAAAATCAAATGTATGAAAACTTCCAAAGAGATAAATTTAATTTTTCAATTCAGAAGTTGAATCTAAGTAACACAAAATAAATAAGAATGTTTGTTTCATTTTCATTTAGGAGACTTAGACATTCAAAGAGATGTCCTAGGAGACTTAGAAATCAAAGAAAATGAGATCTATAGATGGTGGATCATTTAGGGGAAAGTTAAGTATTTAACCATATGCTTAGCAAACATAAGATTTGAACTGATGATAAAAAAAGACAAATTGCATTTCATCAGAAGTGGAAAGGTGATGGGGACTCAAACATTATGATGGCACATAGGGAAGATGAAATCTCTGGAATAAAAAATTGGTGTTAAGGAAAATGAAAAAATAAGAATCAAAATTCAAGACAGAGATAATGAAAGTTGGAGAAATTTGGATTTGCATTAGCAGATAGTAGGAAAAGTACTAGGTTCATTCAGTTCAGTTCAGTTAAGTCGCTCAGTCATGTCCGACTCTTTGCGACCCCTTGAACTGCAGCACGCCAGGCCTCCCTGTCCATCACCAACTCCTGGAGTTCACCCAAACTCATGTCCATCGAGTCGGTGATGCCATCCAGCCATCTCATCCTCTGTCGTCCCCTTCTCCTCCTGCCCCCAATCCCTCCCAGCATCAAAGTCTTTTCCAATGTGTCAACTCTTCGCATGAGGTGGCCAAAGTACTGGAGTTTCATTAGCCAGGAACAAATATACATCACTGTACAGGAGAGAAGCAGTGTAAAGACAATTGTTCTTTTGTACTGAAAAAAAAAATAGTGAATCATGGAAGAAAAAATCCTAAATGTAGGCAGTGTTAGTGAATACTTTTATAACTCTAAAGATTTCTGAAAAACTTTTCCCAGGATGTTAGAATATTATTTGGGTTCACATATTTTATCTCATTAATTTTACACATTTTCGAAATGGCAATGAACTGATGAATACCATATGTAGAAGTTTTGGTGTTGTTGTTGTTCAGTTGCTCAGTCATGTCTGACTCTGTGAAGCTTTAATATATGGTTCCAAATTTGCTGGCACTTTTCCTGTTGAGTCCATGCACTTTCTATTTTGAAACTGGATGGGTTTGGGACCTACAGTGAACATGGTAATAGAAAAAAAGTGAATGAGTGTATATTGTACAATAGTGGTTTCATACCTCAGGTTGAGAATGGTTTCTAGGCAGCAATAGTAATTGGAATGAAGTTTGGTATCTTGAGGGAGGGTGAAGTTATGAAACAAAAGTGAAATTAAAAAAAAAAGACACAACTAAATCTAAAATGAAAATATAAAACATTATAGCTACATTTATGTGGTTTTAGCTTTATGACTAGGTCATGGGTAGATGCTTGAATGAGTCTTCAGGTGGCTATTAGGAAGGCGTAAAAGAAACTGAAAAAGCTATTATTGGAAACTGGAAGAAAATATATTTCTTGTTATGTAGTGATGAAGATGGCCAAAACCAAAATCAGACTGATTATATTCTTTGTACCCAAAGATGGAGAAGCTGTATACAGTCAGCAAAAACAAGACTGTGGCTCAGATCATGAACTCCTTATTGCCAAATTCAGACTGAAATTGAAGAAAGTGGGGAAAACCACTAGACCATTCAGGTATGACCTAAATCAAATCCCTTATGACTATACAGTGGAAGTGAGAAATAGACTTAAGGGACTAGATCTGATAGACAGAGTGCCTGATGAACTATGGAATGAGGTTCATAACATTGTACATGAGACAGGGATCAAGACCATCCCCATGGAAAAGAAATGCAAAAAAGCAAAATGGCTGTCTGGGGAGGCCTTACAAATAGCTGTGAAAAGAGGAGAAGCTAAAAGCAAAGGAGAAAAGCAAAGATACAAGCATCTGAATGCAGAGTTCCAAAGAATAGCAAGGAGAGATAAGAAAGCCTTCCTCAGCAATTGATACAAAGAAATAGAGGAAAATAATACAATAGAAAAGACTAGAGATCTCTTCAAGAAAATTAGAGATACCAAGGGAACATTTCATGCAAAGATGAACACAATAAAGGACAGAAATGGTATGGACCTAATAGAAGCAAAAAATATTAAGAAGAGGTGGCAAGAATATGCAGAAGAACTTTACAAAAAAAGATGTTCATGGCCCAGATAATCACGATGGTGTGATCACTAACCTCGAGCCAAACATCCTGGAATGTGAAGTCAAGTGGACCTTAGAAAGCATCACTACAAACAAAGCTAGTGGAGGTGATGGAATTCCAGTAGAGCTCTTTCAAAACCTGAAAGATGATGCTGTGAAAGTACTGCACTCAATATGCCAGCAAATTTGGAAAAATTAGCAGTGTCCACAGGACTGGAAAATGTCTGTTTTCATTTGAACCTCAACAAAAAACAATGCCAAAGAATGCTCAAACTACTGTAGAATTGCACTCATTTCACACGCTAGCAAAGTAATGCTCACAATTCTCCAAGTCAGGCTTAAGCAATATGTAAACCATGAACTTCCAGATGTTCAAGCTGGATTTAGAAAAGGCAGAGGAACTAGAGATCAAATTGCCAACATCCACTGGATCATCGAAAAAGCAATAGAGTTCCAGAAAAACATCTATTTCTGCTTTATTGACTATGCCAAAGCCCTTGACTGTGTGGATCACAATAAACTGTGCAAATTTCTTAAAGAGATGGGAATACCAAACCACATGACCTGCCTCTTAAGAAATCTGTATGCATGTCAGGAAGCAACAGTTAGAACTGGACATGGAACAACAGACTGGTTCCAAATAGGAAAAGGAATACGTCAAGGCTGTATATTATCACCCTGCTTATTTAGCTTATATTTATAGTACATCATGAGAAATGCTGGGCTGGAAGAAGCACAAGCTGGAATCAAGATTGCTTGGAGAAATATCAATAACCTCAGATATGCAGATGACACCACCCTTATGGCATAAAGTGAAGAAGAACTAAAGAGCCTCTTGATGAAAGTGAAAGAGAAGAGTGAAAAAGTTGGTTTAAAGCTCAACATTCAGAAAAGTAAGATCATGGCATCCGGTCCCATTACTTCATGGCAAATAGATGGGGAAACAGTGGAAATAATGGCTGGCTTTATTTTTCTGGGCTCCAAAATCACTGCAGATTGTGATTGCAGCCATGAAATTAAAAGACGCTTACTCCTTGGAAGGAAAGTTATGACTAACCTAGACAGCATATTAAAATACAGAGATACTACCTTGCCAACAAAGGTCCGTCTAGTCAAGGCTATGGTTTTTCCAGTGGTCATGTATGGATGTGAGAGTTGGACTGTGAAGAAAGCTGAGCGCTGAAGAATTGATGCTTTTGAACTGTGGTGTTGGAGAAGCCATTTGAGAGTCTTTTGGACTGCAAGGAGATCCAACCAGTCCATCCTAAAGGAGATCAGTCCTGGGTGTTCATTGGAAGGACTGATGTTGAAGCTGAAACTCCAATACTTTGGTCACCTGATGAGAAGAGCTGACTCATTTGAAAAGATCCTGATGCTGGGAAAAATTGAAGGCAGGAGGAGAAGGGGACAACAGAGGATGAGATGGTTGGATGACATCACCGACTCAGTGGACATGAGTTTGTGTAAACTCCGGGAGTTGGTGATGGACAGGGAGGCCTGGCATGCTGTGGTTCATGGGGTCTCAAAGAATGGGACACGACTGAGCGACTGAACTGACTGTGTGATGAAGAATTAAGCACAGCTAGCACCTGAAGTAAGATATAAAATAGACTATGTACCTAATGAACAGATAGATCTGACTAAGGACATTTCTGGGCAATGTGTTTAAGGTGTTAGTTGTCTCTTTGTGCTTTTATGGTGAGACTAGAGAGAAATAAGCTAAAGAAGAACCAATTTATTTTTTCAGGCAGAACTTAAAGAAACTATAAGAGCCAGGATTCCTGGCTTTAAAATTAAGCAACCCACTTCCCCCAGTGCATTATTTTTGTTTTCCAAGAATCAGATGTCAAGACAGGATTACATTGTAATAAGTTTTTAGGGGGAAATACCTGTGAGGAAAAAGGAGGAAGGAGCCCAAAGAGGGAGGGAGACTGCTGGACCATGATACAGGCACGACACCTGTAAAGGAGAGAGAGAAGAAATGAAGTTTGGATAGGCAGAGTCTTAGACTACAGTGCAGTTCTAATAAATTTTAACACAGCCAAAGTTTCTGGGAGTCAAGATTGTATAGAAAAGACTGTGTGTACAAAAATGATGGTATCTTCAAGAATACAGCAGCTTCATCTATCAATCGTATTCCTACAGAAGACAATCTGAGTCTTGGATTTAGCCACCACAGTTCACTGTTTGTCCTGAACAGATACATTTGTCTACACATGTTCAAAGAGCAGCTCCTCCGTGGTTCCCTGGGACCTTTTTTCCTGAGAGTAAACTTAGAAAGGGGAGTAATGTAGCTCCATTACTGTAGCTGAGCTTGGAGCCATAAGCAGTACTCTTTCTTTCCCTCCTCCATTTTCCAGTCTAAATCCCCCTTGCTCTCAGCCTTTTCTTGCCTGACCTTAATGGAACACTAAAGTGACCAAACTTCCATTCTTAAGTAGTTGAATCCTTGGCTGTCATATGCTTCTCAAAGCCAGTATGTATTCTCATTTAATAAAAGCAGCTCTTCCTTCTGCTATGCAGGGTAAATTATTCTTGAAAATATGGTGACTTCTGTTACCTGAGCAGGAATAATAGGAATCAAGTTGAAACAACTACTCAACTACAAAATTGAGCTGCCTCTTACAGAAAAGGAAGGATGGCCCAGAAAGCAGAACAAGGGCCTGGAGGTTGGACTAACAGACACAGAGAATTCCAAATCCAGGAGTAAAGAAATAAGACTGGGCTCTAATCTAGACACTAGAAGCTCATGCTGGCTGGATTCCAGAAATGTTATATGCCGGTGATTCCTGTGTACTTCTTGTCCCTTTCCTTATCCCCATCCCACATCCATTTTTGAGCATGAGCGCCACTGCAGTTATCCAAGAGTATTGTACTTTGGGTATGTAGGGGGAGATAATGAGACTCTTTGGTTCATCAGTCTTCAGGTTGAGAGAAACTATATTCACAGACTTTACTAGAGGAATCACTCTGAGGAGTTTCATCTATCTCTGGACCTTATTTAGTTGACAGAATCCTGGATTTTGAATTTGAACCTAATTCCATAAAGAGTTGAAACACTTGATGCTGGAAAGGATGTTGAGAAAAGCAAATCCTCCTACAAAGTTGGAAAGAATGTAAATTGGTGCAGCCACTATGGAAAACAATATGGAGGTTCCTCAAAGGAAAAAAAAGAACAACAACTAGAAATAGAGTTGCCTTATGATCCAGTAATCCCACTCCTGGGCATATATCTGGACAGAACTAGAATTCAAAAAGATATATG
Source organism: Bos indicus x Bos taurus (assembly GCF_003369695.1). NCBI lineage: Eukaryota > Metazoa > Chordata > Mammalia > Artiodactyla > Bovidae > Bos > Bos indicus x Bos taurus. Next base: position 54,007,410 of record NC_040077.1, read on the forward strand.
CCCTCCATTGTTCATAGCAGCAATACTTAAAGAGATATGGAAGCAACCTAGATGTCCATGGACAGAGGAATGTGTTGCGATATATACACATGATGGAATACTACTCAGTCATAAGAAAGAATAAAATGTTATTTGCAGCAACATCAAATGGGCCTGAAGAGTATCATACTAAGTGAAGTAAGTCAGATAGAGAAAGACAAATACCATATGATATCATTTATATGTGGAATCTAAACCATGACACAAATTAACTTGTTTATGAAACAAACAGACTCACAGACATAAAAAGCAAACTTTACCATAGGGGAATGGGGATGGGGAAGGATAAAGTTAGGAGTTTAGGTTTATCAGGTACAGACTACTAGATATAAAGTATAAACAACAAAGCCCTATTTCATAGCATAGGGAACTGTGTCCAATATCCTTAAGTAAGCCATATTAGAAACTAACACAGCATTGTAAATCAGCTATACTTTAATAAAAAACATAATCAGATAAAAATAGTTGCAACATTTGAGAAGTCTTAGGGATAGCCTAAGTCTATCATGCAGATCTGATAAACGTACATAAACTGTGGTCAGATGACACTTTGGTGACTTTTTAAAATAATGGGAAATTATTTGACTCTCCTCATATGAGAGGTAATTATGTGTCCTTTTGCTAAGAGAATAAGTGAGGTTTGTACTTGCTTCAAGTAACAGAGCCTGGGTGAAGTGATCCTATGTGACTGGAGCTAGTTTGTAAATGTCCATGTAGCTTCTTCCTGATTCACTTGGAATACTCACTCTCAAGACATTCTCTCTTAGAAGCCAGTCAATACATGGTGAGAATATCACGTCATGTGGAAGGCCTTACGTAGGTGCCCTAGGTGATGCATCCAGCTATGCCTGTCCTTTGAGTAATATCATCCCTGCTACAAGAAAAGCATGAGAATAAAACTCTAGATGATTCCAGTCCCCTGCTGAACTTGAGCTTTTCCCAGATGAGCCCCAAACCCTGTGAAGCAGAAAGGCTGTCATCAGGGTGTCCTACCCTAATTGCTGGCCTACAGAATCCTTGAACATAATGAAATAGTGATATTTGCCACTCCCGAGTTTTGAGTGGTTTATTTGTAACACTAGTAATTAGAAGCTCATCCAATATTCCTTATTAAAAATGCTAAAAATTTTAAATTTAAAATGAAACTCTAATTTAAAACTTTTCCTCTATTCCAAATCAGTTAACCATTTCTTTCCCCCCCCCTCAGATATTTGAAACTATTACATCTCTAGAGTTCCTAAATCACAGCTTTCTTATATACCATACTCCTGAATTTGGAATTTGAAAGAGACTCCTAGAAAGATGCTATTGGAAAGATCATAATCTTTCCAAAATAGTGCATTTTGGAATGAAAAATAATATTTGGCAATGCCATTATTAAATAATTAATGACTTGACAATATAATATCCTTAGGAAGAAAGGAAAAAAAATGCTTATTTAGCTAGAATGTGTGTTCATTGCTGTCGTGCCTGACTCTGTGATCCCATGGACTATAGCCTGTCAGGCTCCTTGGTCCATGGAAATCTCCAGGCAAGAATACTGGAGTAGGTTGCCATTTCTTCCTCCAATTTAGCTAGAACACATTAAAAAAAAAATATCTGCTGAATATTTTAAAAGTCTTATAAACCAAAAAGCAAAGTGTACCAAAGTAGGTACACAAAACACATGTACCTACTATAGAAGTGGAGGTGTTTGTACATAGAGGGAGTCAAAAGAGGGAGATAAGGAAGCAGATGAGAAAGTATATGAAATATAGAAACACAGGCTTATTTTGCATGTTACTGTGGACCATATTTTCCTAAAACTACAGAATGTTGAGGCCAGAGAGCCACATGATCTCATTCATCAATTAAAATTTAGTCAATTTCACTCTACAACATTTTTCTATTTTGAGTAGCAATATTCCCAGAGCTTAATGTGCCATTTAGGTTCTCAGAAGGGCCTTTGAACAGCCTGTGGTGATAGAACAGGCCTTCGTTCAGTGATGTCTTGCTGACAGCTGAGAGCAGAACATTGCATTTTGTACCCTTAAGATAACATAATTGCCAGGATGCAATTGCTCTTTCATCTTATGGTGGTAATCAATCAGTGATTGACAAGTCTAATTAGAATCCTTGGTATGTGCAACATGATAGCACTTTCTAACAGCATCATAGTCTAAAACATCTTTTCAGCAGTCCTGTAAGAAAAACATAATATTTTATAGATAATTCAATTTACTTTGCTGCCATTGCTATTTGCATATATGGAAAGGTTTTACTGAGGTAGAATAATACCAACTTTGAAAGTATAAATATACTGCTCTAATGGTTTTATAGTGTCTCCCAAGGCCTCACTATTTCTGCTCTAAAGGTTTGATGATTTTTCAAATTGGCAAGGATAGATTATTGTATGTGTATAATTTTTTATTGTCTTTAGAACATGGTGTATTTCAGGTGCATAGATTTATGTTTTGATGAAAAGCTTTCCCCTCCTGTTTTCCCAAGAGAGGTAATTCATAGTGGGATACAGTAATCAGAAGAGAAATAGCATCTGTTAAAAAATATGGTGCTTAGTTACAAAGTCAAGATAAAATACTGTATTTTGTGAGGCACTGAAAATATCTAGAAAAATCAGTGCTCATTTCCTTCTGTAATATGACATGCGTTAAGAACTCTCTGAACAGATTTTTTTCACACTGAAATATCTTCAAAAATGTTAAACTTTAAACTGCATGATTACACTGTGTATTTGTCTTTTAGCATTTCAATTAGGATCTGTTAATCTTGAACTTGTGCAACTAATTTTGTATGCAGACAGAGAAAGTGGAATTACGGGAAGTGTTAAACCATTATTTTTGTTCTTGATAAAATGGTAAAATCATGTAACAAATTCCTTCACATTTCTGGTATTTCTTTTAGAAAATAAGGCTTTCCATCATACAGAAAGTGATAAATTACCGAGAAGGCATACTGTTTTTTCTTTCAGTCTGTGGATTGTATCAGAGACGTGGGTTTTCCTGAGATGCCAAAAGAAAAGACAGTGTAAAAACTAGAATTATAATTTTGCTCTGAATATCCCAATAGAGTAATTTGAATTTAAATGCCTCAATTGTCAATCTATGAATTAGAAATATGTGTTTTCAAAACTAAATTTAAAGCTGAAAAGAGAGCACAATATCTGAAAAAGCATCAAAAAGTTGTCTTTAGCCATGTATGGATGCAAAGGTGACTAAGGGGATCCATCTGAAGCAGCTTCAGATGAGCAAGATGGGAAAGCAACACAGAACACATACAACTCAGCAATTCATTTTTGCAAGATGATTTTTTGAAAATATGTGAAGTATTTATCATTTTTCATATTTTTAATACCTTAAGTTTTCTCTTTGATACTCTCGCTCCACACAGCATTGCAGTACATCAAGAATTCAGCAGAAATATCCTGCTTTTGATTACTTCATTTCAGCTCCCATCAACTACATGGAGGTTTTATTTTTAAATTCAAAATAAGAATACTACCTGAATATGGCATTTGATCATACAAGCCAAAAAGCATGTTAAAAGAAAGCAAGACATTGCTTCAGAAAAATGTTTAGAGAATGTTCTTGAAAGTTCATCTTGGCACTGGCAAGGCAGTCACAAGTAGATATATTATTTTATAAAATCAGTGAAACATATTTCTGAAGGAAAATATCTAGAATTTGCACTACCTTGAATTTCTCCTTCATGATTTTCTCAATTATTTTCCATCTACCTACTTCCTCCCAACTATTTAATTTTTTCTCCTCTACTCTGTATTTCAACTAGCTGTTTCCACCTAAATTTGCATAGTATATAGGCTTATTTTTACAGTGTTTTTAGATTCAACATTTCAGTTGAAACTCATAAAAACCTGAAGCAAATATACAGTACTATGAATTTGATGATGCATATATGCATATATCGGAGAAGGCAATGGCACCCCACTCCAGTACTCTTGCCTGGAAAATCCTATGGACGGAGGAGCCTGGTAGGCTGCAGTCCATGCGGTCGCTGAGGGTCGGACACTACTGAGCGACTTCACTTTCACTTTTCACTTTCATGCATTGGAGAAGGAAATGGCAACCCACTCAGTGTTCTTGCCTGGAGAATCCTAGGGATGGGGAAGCCTGGTGGGCTGCTGTCTGTGGGGTCGCACAGAGTCGGACAAGACTGAAGTGACTTAGCAGCAGCAGCATATGCATATATGTGTGTGTGTGTGTGTATATATATATATATATATATATATATATGGTGCCATCTACACACACACACACACACACATATATATATATATATATATATATATATATATATATATATACTATATGTATATACACACACACACACAAATTAAACTTGCAGGAGTTTAATTCCTGCTTACCTTGTAGCACAAGTCAGGCAAGAAAAGGAAGCAGGTGTCTAGATATTATGAGATATTCTGCCATTCCCTAACTTATCTTGACCCTTGGTACTTTACAATTTTAGTTTGATGTCCTAAAACTTAGAAAAAAAATCCATTCTATTAATTTTGTATCTAAGTCAAAAAACGAATAAAAAAATCAACAAAATTGGACATATGTTTTTTACTTAAACTGTCTTTTCAAAAAGACGAACATAGTATACTTTGAATCCTTAATTTTATTTTTGTAGGTGCAGAGAGAAAACAGATCTAACCCAATAAGGAATATCATTATAGGAAGATTCCTACAGGGTTTTTTAACACACATAATCAAGGTTCTTCTAGGAGGAAAACATATCCTTAGGTTAAGAGAATGCAAAGAAATTAAATTGTTAATAAGGCTTTTTCTCCATATGTGCTTGTAATAGAAGGTACACTTATTAGTGTGACATCTTTATAAATTAATTGACATGTTATAAATCCTATATTTGTGAACAGTGGGATTTTATCACTTCAACAAAAAATTTTAAAGTTGTCCATGCCATAAGTAAAATCCTCTGAAGCAGATTGGAAAGGAATATGCCAGATACACATTCTGCTTTCCTCATTGGTGAAACTGCCCTGTATCTGAGCATAAACTAAACATTTAGATGCCCAGTACAGAGCTTGTGCATCTCAGTTGCTCATATATGCTGTGGGTCTCCTCAGCAATGTTCTCTTCCCAAATATTTACTTTGAAAACTACAAAAAAATATCCACTACACTGAAGCCATTAAAAAAGTATTCAACAGATCTCATGCTATCTGAATAAAAGTGTGACTAAATTTAAATTTTAAATTATTTGAACAACTGAAAGACATTAAGCATTGTCAGGGTATACTGAGAGTAACCATTTATGATAGTACTCTTCAACCATTAGTCATTGACTATTTTTCCATTTAAACTGCATGTCCACAGAGTACAGATCTCAGACTCAAACCTTAGTGAAGATCATGAAATATTGTCTGGACATATACTATTGCCTTTCACCTTTTCCTATAGGAGTTGAAACTGTTGACTTAATGCTCTATTTTTCAGCAAACGTGTTGAAAGATCGAGCATACACCTTTCTGGGGAAATGTCAGAGAAGTAAAGTTCAAGATGAAACAAAACTAAAAATAATGGCACTTAGTGCTTTGTTTTGATATATTTAATTTTAGTGGAACAGGCCTTCATTAAATACTTAATTTGTTAAATAAATAATATTGAGAATAAAAAATGAGTATGACAAAATTCTGATCTGTAGAGTTATGATCTGGTGGAATGCCAAAAATAGAAATAATTACACAAGTGTCTCTATTACACAAGTGTGTGTGTGTGCAAGCTCAGTCATGTTTGACTCTGCAACCCCATGGATTGTAGCCTGTCTGGCTCCTCTGTCCATGGAGTTTTCTAGGCAAGAATACCAGAGTGGGTTGCCATTTCCTACTCTATTATAAGAAAGAATAATTATGTGGTAAGAAAGGTAAAAATGCAGTTGTCTGAGAATCAGAGGAGGGATATGATATCTATGACTGAAGCTCTGGAAGATTGCATGGAGGAGGTGACATTTAAATAGCCTCATAGACTGATTAAAAATTTTAGTAGGTAAGAAGTGGGAAGGAGAATTATTCCAGGAAAAAGAACTGAATGTGTAAATTAATAAAATGTAGAGTTATCATTTTTTTAATCTTTATTTTTTATATATTTTATTTTATTTTTTAGTTTTACAATATTGTATTGGTTTTGCCATAAAATGTAGAGTTAATTTAGAGGACCATGAGTGAAATATAAGGGAGAGTAGTTGAAGTATTGAGTGCTCTTGGCTGTTTAACTATGTGTTTAAAAATATTTATTCGTTAATTCAGTAGTCAATGGGGGAGTCTGTGAAGAAAAATTATATTATTTGAGCTATACTTTAAGAAAATTAATCTTCTGACAGTGGATATTATTTACTGGATTTTCCAATTCAGAAACTATTAAAACACTAGACAGGATATGAAAGTGAAAGTGAAGGCGCTTAGTCCTGTCTGACTTTTTGGGACCCCATGGACTGTAGCCTACTAGGCTCCTCTGTCCATGGGATTTTCCAGGCAAGAGTACTGTAGTGGGTAGCCATTTCCTTCTCCAGGGGATCTTCCCGACCCAGGGATCAAACCCAGGTCTCCCACATTGTAGACAGATGCTTTACCGTCTGAGCCACCAGGGAAGTCATTTTTTAGCAAGTGATAACATTAAGAGTAGAAAACAAGATAGGTTAGAACAAATACAGAAAAAGAGGAATCAAGTTTTACCTTGATGGGAAAACAGATTGAGAAAGACAGGAGAGAAAATAACTAAATAAATAAACAAATTACTTTTAGAATGAAAGCTAAATTGAGATAATGATGTAAAGGTATTTTAAGACTAAACCAATCGGATGTGAAGCAGTTTGAGGCCAGAAGAGGGCAGTTGTGTGCCTAGGATAAATCTCAGAAGCTAAGTGAACACTGACAATGTTGTTGATAAGTGTTGCTAACTGGTCCTCATCTTTACACTGGTCAGTACAAACACCAGTGTGTCTCAGGGAATTGAATTTTTTCCTGCAAATTAATGCGTTGACATTTTGGTGTATCTGACATACTTTCTATATTTGATTCAGTTCAGTTCAGTCGCTCAGTCGTGTCCGACTCTTTGCGACCCCATGAATCTCAGCACGCCAGGCCTCCCAGTCCATCACCAACTCCCGGAGTTCATCCAGACTCAAGTCCATCAAGTCAGTGATGCCATCCAGCCATCTCATCCTCTGTTGTCCCCTTCTCCTCTTGCCCCCAATCCCTCCCAGCATCAGAGTCTTTTCCAATGAGCCAACTCTTCGCATGAGGTGGCCAAAGTACTGGAGTTTCAGCTTCAGCATCATTCCTTCCAAAGAAATCCCAGGGTTGATCTCCTTCAGAATGGATTGGTTGGATCTCCTTGCAGTCCAAGGGACTCTCAAGAGTCTTCTCCAACACCACAGTTCAAAAGCATCAATTCTTCTGTGTTCAGCCTTCTTCAAAGTCCAAATCTCACATAACCACAGGAAAAATAATAGCCTTGACTAGACGAACCTTTGTTGGCAAAGTAATGTCTCTGCTTTTGAATATGCTATCTAGGTTGGTCATAACTTTCCTTCCCAGGAGTAAGCGTCTTTTAATTTCATGGCTGCAGTCACCATCTGCAGTGATTTTGGAGCCCCCAAAAATACAGTCTGACACTGTTTCCACTGTTTCCCCATCTATTTCCCATGAAGTGATGGGACTGGATGCCATGATTTTTGTTTTCTGAATGTTGAGCTTTAAGCCAACTTTTTCATTTTCCACTTTCACTTTCATCAAGAGGCTTTTTAGTTCCTCTTCACTTTCTGCCATAAGGGTGGTGTCATCTGCATATCTGAGGTGATTGGTGTTTCTCCTGGAAATCTTGATTCCAGCTTGTGTTTCTTCCAGTCCAGCATTTCTCATGATGTACTCTGCATATAAGTTAAATAAGCAGGGTGACAATATACAGCCTTGACGTACTCCTTTTCCTATTTGGAACCAGTCTGTTGTTCCATGTTGTTCTAACTGTTGCTTCTTGACCTGCCTACAGATTTCTTAAGAGGCAGGTCAGGTGGTCTGGTATTCCCATCTCTTTCAGAATTTCCCACAGTTTATTGTGATCCACACAGTCAAAGGCTTTGGCATAGTCAATAAAGCAGAAATAGATGTTTTTCTGGAACTCTCTTGCTTTTTCCATGATCCAGCAGATATTGGCAATTTGATCTCTGGTTCCTCTGCCTTTTCTAAAACCAGCTTGAACATCAGGAAGTTCACGGTTCACATATTGCTGAAGCCTGGTTGGAGAATTTTGAAGATTACTTTACTAGCGTGTGAGATGAGTGCAATTGTGCGGCAGTTTGAGCATTCTTTGGCATTGCCTTTCTTTGGGATTGGAATGAAAACTGACTTTTCCATTCCTGTGGCCACTGCTGAGTTTTCCAAATTTGCTGGCATATTGAGTGCATCACTTTCATAGCATCATCTTTCAGGATTTGAAATAGCTCAACTGGAATTTTTATGCTAGAGAAGGTGGTCTGCTCATTTTTTGAGTGAGCTGAAACACATTTCTTGAATTTTTTTTCAGATGAGGACCTGATTCATATCTGAATAGTAAGGAAGGAACAATGTACAAGTTGTGTTTTATTAACAACTTCTCATTTAAAATCCTAAGTGTTTTGTTTAAGAATAGCTTCAGCAGAATTCATCTGTTCCAAGATGCCCAAGGGTTTCTAGGAAATAAAGATGTGGGAAGAAAAACTAAATCTCTGTGCTTCAGTTGTTTAATCTGTGCCATGGTTGGGGGTGGGGCAGGTAATAAAAACATCTATTTTACTGTGCAGTTATGAATAATAAAATAGAAAATATAGGAAAGCACTAATAATGGTGTCTGGAACATGATTAGAGAAACTAGTATTTTCTATGATGATGATTGAGATGAAGAGAAAAGAAATGGACAATAAGAAAATAAAAGCAATAATAAAAACAGTATTTAGTTTTCAAAATAAAACAGAAAAAATAAAAATAAGCTATTTGATGGAAACTTCAAGTTTCTCCTACTTTCTGTTCTGGAAAATTATTTCTCTTGCAGAATTTTATTTCACTATTAAGTGTGTAGTAAGTTTTGCTTGTTTTTTTTTTTCCTTCAAAATATTACTATCCATTGGAAAGTAAACAAATTCATACCTCAGAAATAAGGTATATTCAAAACAAAGTTTTAATAATATAAAGAACAAAGTGTGTCTATATTATAAAATTCACAATTAATATGATAGAAAACAATACAAATTTGGACTGAGTACATTTTACTCATATTATTTACTGGTGCTACAATCTGTGAAATATGACATTAGGAATGGTGCATTTGAAAAACAACTGTGAATTGCTTTCAAATATTTTTATTACATTGGCCAAATATATATGTAAAACATCTTATAATAATGTTATTTTATAACAGCTTTTAAGAGGAAACAAACCAAGAAATAAGCCATCAAGCTTCAAAAGGTGATAGCAATCCATAAGAGAAATGTTTTGATTTTCCCCTTAATCTAAATGGGCTGCTCAGTAACTTGCTATTAAAAGTCACTTCTAAGTTTGATATAGGTACCAAGTTTTTCAGTTTTATGGTTTTCTATAAACCTGGATTTAGTGTGTGACTCTTTCCCAAAAGCTATAATTTTGGACTTACTATAATTAAATTTAAGTTCTTATCTACTAGAAAGGATGGTAAAATATATTTCAAATACGTATAGGGTCAGGTCTTCAGAAGGTTGTGAGCAAGGGTGGTGAAGGCATCTGTGATAAGAGCTCATATTTCTCTCACCTTAGCAATAATGCTTAGAAGATAATAACCATTCACATTAGTTCATGGAAGGGAACCATTAACTGTTAGTGTATCTGAGTAACTAGCAAAAGCCATTTTAAGTCAAATTAAATTGATGGATGGTTGTGACATATTGACCTTTGGGGTCATGATTATAAAGTCCCTGAGGAAGAAGAGTTCTATACTTTCTACCTATAGTGCAATGTCATCAATTATTAAGGGGTTAATAAGTACTAATTTAATTAAACTGATAAAAGAAGAGAAAACAATAGAATCAAAATATAAGGTATAGAATTCTGAAATAGTATATATAATTTAAGCCTAAATTCTTTTATATTATTTAATATTTTGTATTAAATTACTTTATATCATAAAAGTAATCTCTAAATCCTAAAATAGCAATAAACAAAAAACTTTCTAGATTTTTATTGGTGGGCAATGTGAGGAAAAAAATCTTAAATCAATTGATTAAACAATAAGTAGAAAGCAAATATATATTTAAAAAGATAAAACAATGGATTCAAATGTAGTTAAGGAATAAATCTGTGAGGTCATATGCCACAAAATCAATTTATATCCAAAAAAAGTAGATTCTAAAGAAGATATAAAGTGTGATCTTTTTCTGTTAAAGACAGAAATGAAGGGGTGACACAATCTCTGATGCTGATATGTGTGAGTCTCCTCCTCACTGAAATACTCTGTATATTCTTGACACCCATGATTGTGAGGAAAGAATCCTGCTGGAGGAGAAAGGAGAAACAAGAAACAAAGTTGAGACTCTGGAGGTCTTGCTTGGTCTCATAAATTATGGTTGCATAAAATATACTTAAAAAAAAAAAAGCTTAATAGTAATTGACAAAATGAACCTGGGAGACAAAAAAAAAGGGACAAAACTTATGGACACATAGCAAAAAGTCAGACATTTTCATCTCCAGAGGGTCTTAAATGTCTCATCAGGTGAAAATGAAATAATACATCTCTGTTCAGCAACTTCCACATTGGAGATTCTCATAGCTTCTGACTGCCCCATTGTTTTAACCCTATATGTTTAATTTTCAACTTTAAATTAATTCCTTTGGCATAAACTGTGAAAGTATGATACTTGATCACCTTCACTGATTGTATATAAACTCAGTTGGAATTCAAAAGAGCTTGGAACCATCAAAAGGCAGATTGAGATGCATATTTTATGCAGATTCTCATTGTTGGGTATAGGGAAGGAAAAAGTGACAGCCAGAAGTCACGAGGTTAGGATGATATATATAACTTTACATGCGAGAGAGTCAAAGACACAAGAATGTAAATCAGAGAACTGTTCCTCCTCATTTCTCAGTTTCCTTCTGCTATCTTTACTATTTTCTGAAACCATATATCTTTAGATTTGACCGCTTGTTTATTAAAGTAACCACCTAATGAATCAAAGATTTTTATTTCGTTTTCTGGAAATTCATATGATCCAAGTCCATCCTCTCTTCATCTGTCAAGCAGTAATAATATATGCAAGATAATTAAGGTAAATCTTGTCTACTAGATTGCAAATGGAAGATTTGCTGTAGATTGATAATTCTTCCCGTTTGTAATTTATATATTACAAGACTAAGCAATTTAAAAGGATAATAGTAATAAGGTATATATTATGTAATAAACAACTAATGAAGCATTTTTGGGGTTAATGATTTGAAAAATGTATTTATATCTCCAGTTAAGCATTTATTTTTATCTGAAATGGTTAAGGAATTAGGCATCTGTATCCTCTAGAAGAATCAGGACTGAATTTTATTCTACTTGTTTTTATATTAGATAATATGGATTTTATTAAAGAATAAAATAAGAAAAATATCCATAAGGTAAAAAATATATATATATAGCTTCAAAATCACTTAAAAATAGAAACACTTTTTTATAAAAATTTATATGGGTTAAGATATTTATTCTTGACTTTTCAATTTTAGATTAAATGTGCTACTATTTTCAAAACAAAAACAAAGACATTAAGATTATAGTTGGACTATTTAATACCCTGAAAAAAAACTAAAGATAAACCTCTACCATTGGGACCAGTCATAAGAGTTCAAATTTGTTTCGTTTGAAGGTGCTCCAGTGACTGTAGTGTGCAACGGAAATTGAGAATCACTGCATAAAACTATTTAGCCAAAGGCTCCCTGTGTCAAAACCTGGGCTAGAACAGTTTCCCTTACCCTCAGATCAGTAATTACCCTGGTCCCTACACCATAGTCGACTATCTTGTTTTTATATCACAAAATGATGGATTTGATGTAATCTATCATTAATCAAGAGTGGAAAATTAATGGAAAATTTGGGTCTTGATATGAATAGACTGGCTTATTTTCTATATTTACATTGTGCCTGTCAATGACTGTATCTACTGGGTCCAAGTAATACTGGAAATAGCTTCTTAGGGTCAGCAATATCAGCCAAAATAATGAAATAGTATCCGTGTCAGGAAACAACCTCACCTGACTTCTCTATTAGTTGGGAGAGAATATAAAGTGACCTGGCCTCTTTAACTGATCTTACACCAATTATTATAGTGCATCACTCTCAAAAGGCCAAGATATCTTAAACCAATGCCCATCGATAAAAGCTTTTCCCATAAACTCCCCCTATTAATTAAATCAGATGTAGCTTTTAAATTGATGAGACTGCAAAGATAAGTTGTTCCTTATGCTTGGTAAATTTATCAGTAAAATAATGTGAAACAAAACAATGAGTAAGAATACCTTTAAGAAATGAATTGCACTATCCACATTCAATTGCCACTGTGTTTGTTTAATTAAAGAACAGAGTTATGAGGAAAATTTAGAAATCAAAGAAAAACCCTTAATATTTGGTAGTAGTCAAAGCATAAAAGGCAGTTTCATGTCATGTCTGTTTTGCCTTTTATTGGGTAGAACAAAGCTGAAAATGAGCTTAAGTAAAATAAAGGATCATTAAGCTAATACCAAAGATTTTAGATAAAAGTTATATTAATTTTTTGAAAAGTAAGACACATACATTGATGTATTTAAAATACGTGGTTAATTTTCAGCATCATGTTAGACCGGAAAAAATTGTAGAACCAACTGAGAAGTCAAAATGAAATATTCTGTCATTCCTGAGAACTAACACAAATCTAATTTTATACACTGGTTTTTAAAAACTAATAAATATCAAAATAAATAAAATATTTTTTTTTACCTCTATTAGATTTAAGATATCTTTCAATCCAATGTCTTAGGACTGAATGAATTACTTAGACTTTTAATATTAATTGTATAAAGATTCCTTGGAAAATCCTGATGCCTACCTTTATTTAGTTAACAATAACAAAGAAACCTTTAACAATATTTCTGAAGTTTTATGCCACTTAGAGGTTGCCTTTGATTTCCAGAAGGACATACTATAAATGGAGTCACTTTCAAGAAACCCTTGAGTACAGAGTTTCATTGGGACTGAATTTCAGGCAGTTTTTATTTATCTTAAAAACTAGTAGGAAATACCTCTGAATTTAATGTAGGGCAACCATTAACATATCTTGTATCTTCCAAAAATATTTAAAATCAATTATTAAAAGTAAGAAGTTAGGGGAAGTATAGTGTAAAATCAAGGTAAAATTCCTCTAGTTGAAAACTTCAAATTCCAAAATATATCTTGATACCTATAATATTAGCATTTCTGAAATATATTTAAGGCCCTTGCTGCTGCTGCTGCTGCTGCTAAGGCGCTTCAGTCGTGTCCAACTCTGTGTGACCCCATAGACGGCAGCCCACCAGGCTCCCCCATCCCTGGGATTCTCCAGGCAAGAACACTGGAGTGGGTTGCCATTTCCTTCTCCAATGCATGAAAGTGAAAAGTGAAAGTGAAGTCGCTCAGTTGTGTCTGACTCTTAGCGACCCCATGGACTGCAGCCTACCAGGCTCCTCCATCCGTGGGATTTTCCAGGCAAGAGTACTGGAGTGGGATGCCATTGCCTTCTCCTATTTAAGGCCCTTAGAAATACTAAATTCTAATAAAAAATCTGATACTTCTTAAAATCAAATATATATTTTAGTTAGTGAACAAAATATGAAAATTAACTTATTCAATCAATCATATACTTCCTGTGCACCAAGAAAAACACTCATCAAAATCTCAGTTACTGACATGTATGAAAGACAAAATAAGCTTTGGAGTCAGACACATGTACAGTTAATTCTTGGTGTCACCTCTTACAGATTGGCAGATATGAGTAATTTCTTTATAAGTGGTAGTTAAATTTTTATTAACTGAAAATATTTTATTTTGGGTCTTGATCTGGCAGGGCCTTGCTCAGTAAAGCTTTAATCCAATTATCTGCTAATGAGTGGGGTTGCACTCCCTCCCTGGTAGTTCTTTGGCTTGAGGTCTACGGGATCTATGGTAAGGTTAATGGAGAACTCCAGGAGGGTTTATTCCGAGGGTTTATTCCAAGGGGGACCTTCCACTGAAAATCTGACAACCCAAGCCTCCACAGGAGGCTCACCGACACTAACAGGTAGTTTTGGTTCAGTCTCCTGTGGGGTCACTGCTCCTCTCCTCTGGGTCTTGGTGCCTGAGAAATTTTGTTTGTGCCCTCCAAGACAGAAGTCTCTGTTTCCCTCAGTTCTCTGGAAGGCCTGTAATAAAATCCCACTGGCCCTTAAGGCCAGATTCCCCAGGGATTCCCAATCCCTTTATCAGATCCCCAGGCTGGGAAGCCTGTCATGGGGTTCAGAACCTCCACAATAGTGCAAAACTTCTTTAGTATTATTGTTTGCCATTCCATGGGTCACCCACCTGGTGTGTATGGGATTTGATTTGATCATGACTGTGCCCCTCCTACTAACTTGCTGCAGCTTCTTTATCTTTGGACGTGGGGTATCTTTTTAAATTTTTAATTAATTTATTTATTTTAATTCAGGCTAATTACTTTAAAATATTGTGGTTCCAGCATCTTCCTGTCAATGGTTGTTCAACAGCTAGTTGCAATTTTGGTGCTTTTGCAGGAGGAGATGAGCACACAGCCTTCTACTCCATCATCTTGAATCCAGATTTTTTTTTTTTTAATTTGTGCTATGTATAGTTCCCTCCTATCTGCTTTATCATCATATCAGCTCCTTAACTGGTTTTCTGTGATCTAGTTTATCTCCATGAGGGGAACCCATTACTTTACATCAATTGCCACATTACTTTATTGTGAATATGTAATCTTCACTTCAAGTCTTTTCAAACAAGTTATCTCCATTTGAGAAATGCCTTATTTTATCCCAATTGCTTACCCAAACCAAAAAAAGTAATATGCAGATTGCTATGCAAAACCTTATGGTAACCACAAACCAAAAACCCATAATAAATATACACACAAAAAAGAAAAAGGAACCCAAACATAGCACTAAAGATAATCAGTAAGTCAGAAGAGGAAAGAACAATAGAAGAAAGAGGGGGTGGGGTGGGGAAGGACATTCAAAAACAGTTCTGGGACAATTAAAACAATGGCAGTAGGAAAACACATATCGATAATTAACTTAAGTGTAAATTAACTGGATGATCCAACAAAAAGGCATAGAATGGCTGAATAATACAAAAACAGGACCTGTGTTTATGTTGTCTGTGAGAGACTTACTTCAGGTCTTAGAGACTGAGGGTAAGGGGGTGGAATGTAATTCAAAAGAAAGCTGGGGTAGCAATACTTACATTAGACTACATAGATTGAAAAAGAAAAAAAAAAGACTATTACATGAGACAAGGAAGGACATTACATAATGATCAAAGGATCGATCCAAAAAGAAGATATAGCAATTGTAAGTATATATGCACCCAACATTATATATGCACCCAACTGAGCTTCCCTGATAGCTCAGTTGGCAAAAAATCTGCCTGCAATGAAGAAGACCCCAGTTCGATCCCTGGGCCAGGAGGATCTACTGCAGAAGGGATAGGCTACCCACTCCAGTATTCTTGGGCTTCCCTTGTGGCTCAACTGGAAAAGAATCCACCTGCAATGCAGGAGACCTGGGTTTGTTCTCTGGGTTGGGAAGATCCTCTGGAGGAGGGAAAGGCTACCCACTCCAGTATTCTAGACTATGGACATGTATAGTCCATGGGGTTGCAAAGAGTTGGACATGACTGAGCAGCTTTTACTTTCACTTGCAGCCAACATCGAAGCACCTCTCCATATATAAGGCAAATGCTAATACACATGAGAGAATAAATTGACAATAACCCAGTAATAGTGGGGGACTTTAATATCACACTTATAGCAATGGCAGAATATCCAGACAGATAATAAATAAGGAAACATAGACCTTAAATGAAATGGTACATTAGACCAGATGGATTTAACTGACATTTATAAAGCATTTCAGAGGAGCCTGGCAGACTAGAGTCCATAGGATTGCAAAGAGTCAGACATGACTGAGCACACATGTATACCAACTGAAAGCGGCAGAATATACATTATTTTTAAGTGCACACAGAACATTATCCAAGATGGATCACGTGCTGAGCCACAAAGAAAGCCTCAGTAAATTTAAAAAAACTGAAATCATATCAAACATTTTTTTGACCACAGCACTATGAGGCTGGAGATCAACCACAAAGCTACAGTAATCAAAACAGTATGGTAGTGGCACAGAAACAAACATATAGATCGATGGAACAAGATAGGAAGCCCCCAAATAAACCCAGGCTTTATGGTCAAATGATCTTCAATAAAGGAGGCAAGAATATACAATAGGTAAAAGGCAGTTTCTTCAGTAAGTGGTGTTGGGACAATTAGACAGCTACATGTAAAAGAATAAAATTAGGACATTCTCTAACAGCATATACAGAAATGAGCTCAAAATGATTAAAGACTTAAATATAATTCAGGATACTATAAAACTATGGGAATACATAGGCAAGACACTCTGACATAAACCAAAGCTATATATCTTTTTGGATCTGTCTCAGACTAATGGAAATAAAAACAAAAATAAACAAATGGGACCTAATTAAACTTGAGAACTTTTTCACAGCAAATGAAGCCATGAACAAAATGAAAAGACAGCCTACAGACTGGGAGAAAATATTTGCAAATGATGCTACCAACAAGGGATTTATTTCCAAAATATACAAACAGCTTATACAGCTAATATTAGGGGAAGGGGGGAAGGGAAGAAGACCTAAAAAGACATTTCTTCAAAGAAGACATACAGATGGCCAACAGGCATGGGAAAAGATGCTCAAAATTCCTAATTATTAGAGAAATACAAATAAAAAGTATATTGAAAGTATCACTTCACACAGGTCATAATGTCTGTTATCAAAGATTAGTGACAATAAATTCTAGAGAGGGTGTGGCAAAAAGGGAAACTTCTTACATTGTTGATGGGAATGTAAATTGATGCAGCCACTATGGAGAACAGTATGGAGGTTCCTTAAAAGACTAAAAATAGAGTTACCACATGATTCTGCAATTCCACTCCTGGGCACATATCTGGGAAAGTGTAAATTTGAAGATACATTCTCTACAGTGTTCATAGAAGAAATTTTTATAATAGCTAAGACATGGAAATAATCTGTGTCCATCAACAGTTGAATGAATAAAGAAGATGTGATGTGCACACACACACACACATACAATAAAACATTGTACATTGTTGTGCTCAGTTGCTCAACACAAAGAGCTGTGTCCTACTCTTTGCGACCCCATGGACTGCTACCCCATGCTCACCAGACTCCTCTGTCCATGGAATTTTCCAGGCAAGATTACTAGAGTGGGTTACCATTTCCTCCTCCAGGGGGTCTTTTTGCCCCAAGGACCGAACCTGCATCTCCTGCATTTCCTTCATTGACAGGCAGATTCTTCACCACTGTGCTACTTGGGAAGTTGTTGCTACTGCTGCTGCTAAGTAACATCAGTCATGTCCGACTCTGGGTGACCCCATAGACGGCAGCCCACTAGGCTCCTGTCCCTGGGATTCTCCAGGCAAGAATACTGGAGTGGGTTGCCATTTTCTTCTCCACTGCATGAAAGTGAAAAGTGAAAGTGAAGTCACTCAGTCGTGTCCGACTCCCAGCGATCCCATGGACTATAGCCTACCAGGCTCCTCCGTCCATGGGATTTCCCAAGCAAGAGTACTGGAGTGGGTTGCCATTGTCTCCTCTGACCTGAGAAGTTACTTGCCCATAAAACAGAATGAAATAGTGTCATTTGCACCAACATGGATAGACCTAGGTATTATCATAATAAATGAAGTAAGTCAGACAGAGAAAGGCAAATACCATAAGATTATCACTTAACATGTATAATGTAAAAAATATAATACAAATAAACTTACTTACTAAACAGAAACAGACTCAGAGACATAGAAAACAAACTTAACAGTTACCAAAAGGGGTAGCCGGGAGAGGAGACAGATCAATTAGGAGATTGGGATTAACAGAAACACACTACTATATATAAAATTGATAAGCAAAAGGGACCTACTGTATAGTAGCTGTGTGCATGCATGTGTGCTAAGTCACTTCAGTCCTATATCACTCTTTGCAACCCTAAAGACCATGGCCCACCAGGATCCTCTGTCCATGAGATTCTCTGGGCAAGAACACTGAAGCGTGTTGACTGTGCCCTCTTCCAGAGGAGTCTTCCCAAACCAGGGATCGAATCAGTATCTCTTATGTTTCCTGCATTGGCAGGAAGGGTTTTTACCATTAGTGCCACCTGAGAAGCCCACTGTGTAGCACAGAGAACTATGTTCAGTAATGTACAATAGCCTACAATTGAAAAGAATCTGAAAAAGAATATATATATTATATATATACAAACATATATATATATATACATAAATGTATCACCTTGCTGCAGAGATGAAACTTAACACAACATTTTAAATTAACTATACTTCAATTAAAAATTAAATTATTTAATGTCCAGTTGAATATGATATATTTCTAAATATTTCCCCAAAGAATATCCACCCTAATTCATTATCATTTTCTACACAAAATTCATGCATTATTAAAATTCCCTTTTGGTGCTTTATTTATATGCTAGCATATAGTTCACATAAACTGTTCTTTATACCCATATGTAAATATTCATTAAACACTAGCATATGAAGATCCTGTGTTTGATTCTGTAAGACATTCTAGAATAATTCTGATAACCCATAGGTAAAATCTTGTCCAATAGGGAAGCATACATCTGATTATACCTAGTTATAGAAAAACATGATATACCATATTTCCACATGGCTCGTAATGCAATCATTGTATGATATATCATTGATTTATGACATTTAGGTTAAGCCAATTAGTAAACTCTACATTCACATGGGTGTATCTTTCCTTTGCCTTTCACTTCTCTTCTTTTCTCAGCTATTTGTAAGCCTTCCTCAGACAACCATTTTGCCTTGCTGCATTTCTTTTCCTCGAGGATGGTTTTGGTCACTGCCTCCTGTACAGTGTTAGGAACCTGCATCCATAGTTTTTCAGGCACTCTGTCTATCAGATCCAATCCCTTTAATCTGATTGTCACTCCCACTGTATAATCATAAAGGATCTGATTGTAATGCCTGATTGGCTTAGTGGTTTTCCTGACTTCAATTTAAGTCTGAATTTTTCAATGAGGAGCTCATGGTCTGAGCCACAGTCAGCTCCCTGTCTTACATTTGCTGACTGTATAGAGCTTCTCTGTCTTTGACTGCAAAAATACAAGCAGTCTGCTTTTAGTTTTGACCATCTGGTGATGTCCACATGTAAGTTCATCTCTTGTGTTGTTGGAAGAGAGTATTAGTTATGACCCATGTGTTCTCTTGGCAAAACTTCGTTAGCCTTTCCCCTACTTCATTTTGTACTCCAAGGCCAAACTTGCCTATTACTCCATGTATATCTTGACTTCCTATTGCAGATGGTGACTGCAGCCAGGGAATTAAAAGACACTTGCTCCTTGGAAAACAAGCTATGACAAACTTAGGCAGCATATTAAAAAGCAGAGACATCAAAGGTCTCTCATCAAACATACTCAGAGCTATGTTTTTTCCAGTAGTCATGTACGAGTGTGAGAGTGGGAACATAAAGAAAGCTGAGAGCCAAAACATTGATGCTTTGAAACTGTGGTGCTGGAGAAGGCTCTTGACAGTCCCTTGGACATTAAGGAGATAGAACCGGTCAATCCTAAAGGAAATCAACCCTGAGTATTCATTGGAAGGTCTGGTGCTGAAGCTTCAATACTTTGACCACCATATGCAAAAGCCGACTTGTTGGAAAAGGCCCTCAAAAGATTGAGGGAAGGAGGAGAAGGGGGCAGAGGATGAAATGTTTGGATGGCATCATTTACTCAATGCAGACGAGTTTGAGCAAACTCTGGGAGAAAGTGAAGGTCAGGGAAGCTTGGCATGCTGCAGCCTATGAAGTCACAAAGAATTGGGCACAACTGAGCAACTGAACAACAATTAATAAACTCATTACCTCAGTGTCAGAAATATCTTCATTTTAGAATAAGCATTGGAATATAATAGCTAAGGATGCAGTTTTGAAACCAAAAGTTTTCGGTGTACCACTCCTTAGAGATAGGTTATTGGAAAAGACATTGAACTTTTCTACACTTACCTGTCCTCATGTGAAAAATGTATGTAACAAGAGAGAGCTTATCATATAAGGCTATTGTGCGGACGGGATGGAAGGAGTAACATGTAAATCAATAGGCAAAAAAGTTGGTTTGGTGCCGGGAGCCAGCACAGGAGATCCCACCCATGACAAGGTCATGTGGGAGAGGCCTGACGGGCAAGGTGAATCAGGACTCGAGGGACCCCCTGGATCTGCTTGAGCATCTACCCCCAAAACCAGAATCTGTTTGTTTTACTATTTTACGACTTTCACCAACTCCTCTGACATTAACGGGGGGCTATCCCCAAAAACCTTTCTCTGAAGGAAATCAACTTAGAGCTCTAGTTAATAAGCCTGCTGGGCACAATAGGAGTGTTTCAATCCAAACCCCTCAGATGGCTTTCTAACTTGCCTGACAGGTTTATCCAGACTCCTACAGCTATGTATATGATTGTTAACAGCCTCCCAACCATGAGAGGCATGGGAAACTTAAGATATTCAAATAATATACAGCCTTTTGAGGAGATAAGAATTATTAGAATAGAACTGGTGAAGGATTTCATTTTTGAGCCAATGCTTGCTGCCAAGTTTCCATATCCCTTACCCACTGTGTCCCTGGGAGCATATTAATTAATATAGTTGGTATATAGAAAAAATAAGTAGTGGCCTTGATGCTAACAACTTTAGACCCTTGAGGTAGTAAATTCTTTCCTTGCTACAGCCCACTGCACCTTTGCCCTATAGGAATGCAACTTTATCTAGTGCTTTCGGAGAGTGGCACCAAACTTTAGAAAAATTACTTTTAGAGAAAATAAGTTTTCTGGTTAACTAACCTTTATCAGAATAAAGAATCATAAAATGTTAACAGGCTTCCTGGCCAGAAGATGATGTAAATCACCTAAAGCCTTTATATACGATAGGTTTGCAGAAAGAAAGCCTGGTCTTGATAAGGGTCAAGGACTGCTGACTTTGCCTGACTCTGCACCCCCTATTATCCTCTATGTACAACTTAGGGTATAAAAGCTCCTTTTGAAAATAAAGCTATGGACCCGGCTTCATCAGAGCTTGGTCTCCCCTTGTCATTCTATTTTCCTTTTCTCTCCTTTTCTCTCTCTGTTCTTCTTTCAGGATGACTACTTGGAATACAGGGGCTCTCTGAATTTACTTTTTTGCCTGGGCTTCTAAGACCCGATTGGGAAGGCACCTTGTGTGTTCACCGGGGAGAGGGCATCCTGTGTCCTCACCCCACCGAGAGGGTGCCTGCGGCCTCCGTGAACAGAGCAAGTTCTGAGTTAGGAGCTTTAATAACTTTCTATGTAAACCAAGGAAGATCAAGCCTCTTTCTCTCCCCTTTTACTTTTCCTATTGGCCTACGCTGTCCTCCTGAGGGAATCCCTGGATCCTACTGGGACTGGACCCCAGTAGTTCGGGTTTTCTGTAAGATGTTATGCAAAAACCCAAACCAACTTTTTGGCCAACACTATATTCGACATGGATCTTCCTGGTAGCTCAGCTTGTAAAGACTCCCCTTGCAATGCAGGAGGCCCTAGTTTGATTCCTGATTTGGGAAGTTCCCCTGGAGTGAGAGCACAGCAAACCACTCCAGTATTCTTGCCTGGAGAATCCCCAGGGAGAGAGGAGCCTGGCAGGCTAGAGTCCATGGGGTCGCAAAGAGTCTGACACAACTGAGTGACAAAGCACAGCATATTTGGAAAATAATAAGGGCTAAATATTTTTATTGTTGTTCAGTTGCTAAATCGTGTCCAACTCTTTGTGACCCCATGGACTGCGGCACACCAGGTTTCCCTGTCCTTCACTATCTCCTTGAGTTTTCTGAAACTCATGTCCATTGAGTCAATGATGCCATTCAACCATCTCATCCTCTGTTGCCCTTTACTCCTCTTGCCCTCAATCTTTCCTAGCATCAGTGTCTTTTCCAGTGAGTCAGTTCTTTGCATTAGGTGGCTGAAGTACTGGAGCTTCAGCTTCAGCATCAGTCCTTCCAATGAATATTTAGGATTTATTTCTTTTAGGATTGACTTGTTTGATCTCCTTGCCATTCGAGGGTCTCTCAAGGGTCTTCTCCAGCATCACAGTTTGAAAGCATCAATTCTTAAATGCTCAACCTTCTTTATGATACAAATCTCACATTCATACATGACTACTGGAAAAACCATAGCTATGACCATATGGACATTTGTCAGCAAAGTGATGTCTCTGCTTTTTAATATACTGTCTTGGTTTGTTATGGTTTTTCTTCCAAGGAGCAAGTGTCTTTTAATTCTGTGGCTGAAGTGACCATCTGCAGTGATTTTGGAGCCCATGAAAATGAAATCTCACTCTGTGTCCTCCTTTTTCAAATCTACTTGCCATGAGTGGTGAGACCGGATGCCATGATCTTAGTTTTTGAATGTTGAGTTTTAAGCCAGCTCTTTCATTCTCCTCTTTCACCTTCGTCAAGAGGCTCTTTATTTCCTCTTCACTTTTTGCCATTAAAGTGGTATCATCTGCATTATCTGAGACTGTTGATATTTTTCCTGGAAATCTTGATTCCAGTTTGAGTCATACAGCCCAAAATTTTGCATGATGTGCTTTGCATGTAAGATAAATAAGCAGGGTGACAATATAAAGCTTTGTCATATTCCTTTCCCAATTATGAATCCATCTGTTGTTCCATGTCCGGTTTTAACTGTTGCTTCTTGACCTATATACAGATTTATCAGGAGGGAGGTAAGGTAGTCTGGTATTCCCATCTCTTCAAGAATATTCCACAGTTTGTTGTGATCCACACAGTGAAAGCCTTTAATGTAGTCAGTGAGCCAGTTTTTTTTTTTTTTTTAATTCCCTTGTTTTTTCTACGATATCACAGATTTAGCAATTTGATCTCTGCTTCCTTTGGCTTTTATTAATTCAGCTTACACATATGGAAATTCTTGGTTTACATACTGCTGAAGCCTAGCTTGAAGGATTTGAGCTTAATTTTAGCTATAATTTTAAATTGATTGATCTTACATGATGAATGTGGAAAAATACATATCTTGGAACTGATAATCAATTCAGAAATACTTCTAAGTTGAAGATGTAGTCCAAAAGTCTATATCCAGTTGGGGGAATCAGAGCAGGTATACAGTTAGTGGCATTTCAAATTGATCTTGATAACTAAGTAGGAAATTATACCTAGTCCAAGAGATGTGACAGCATTGAATATGTAAAAATAATTGGGCATTCTTACATTTTCCCTCTAGAAAGTCTGCAATCACTTTCAGAACAAAGTGCTTGTTTTAGATTTATTTTTCAGATTCTAAGTATGCATTCAAATATTAAGGGCATAGTAGGCCCTCAGGAAAGAGTTTTTTTTTTTTTAAGTAAAGTTTTAATGCAATGAATTAGACATCATGCTGAAAATTACTGGAAATGTGCATGTAAATTAGTAATTATCACCATAATATCAAGAGATTTTCAATGGCAAGAGCATTGGTAATAATGATTTGTGCACTGTATTAAATTTTTAAAAGTTTGCATTCTGCAAGAACATGGAACTTTTCTCTCTCAAAATAGAAGTCTTTTTTGTGGGAATCTGTATAAATTAAAAAAATTAATGGTGAAAGTTTAGGGCCAAAGGAAAGGACATTTTTATAGCCAACATATTTTATAAAAGATATGCTATTAGATTTACCATTGTTATTTCACCACTGGCATTTTAAATGTAACATACCAAAAATATAAGTAAATGCAAAGA
Organism: Bos indicus x Bos taurus; assembly: GCF_003369695.1. Lineage (NCBI taxonomy): Eukaryota > Metazoa > Chordata > Mammalia > Artiodactyla > Bovidae > Bos > Bos indicus x Bos taurus. The sequence goes on from NC_040077.1 coordinate 54,031,571, forward strand.
AAATGTGGATGGTCATATACTGTTCTGTAAAACACTTTAATTCTCTTTCTTGCTTTCAATTCATTAGAAATTGCCCATCAATATTCAGTTCAGTCAAGTCGCCCTGTCATATCCAATTCTTTGTAACCCCATGGACTGCAGCACACCAGGCTTCCCTGTCCATCACCAACTCCCAGACCTTGCTCAAACTGATGTCCATTAAGTCTGTGATTCCATCCAATCATCTCATCCTCTGTCATCCTCTTCTCCTCCTACCTTCATTCTTTCCCATCATCAGGGTCTTTTCCAATGAGTCAATTCTTTGCATCAGGTGGCCAAAGTATTGGAGCTTCAGCTTCAACATCAGTCTTTCCAATGAATATTCAGAACTGAGTTCCTTGAAGATTGACTGCTTTAATCTCCTTGCAGCCCAAGGGACTCTCAGAAGTCTTCTCCAACATCATAGTTCAAAAGCATAAATTCTTTAGCACTCAGCTTTCTTTATAGTCCAGCTCTCACATCCATACATGACTATTGGAAAAGCCACAGCTTTGATTAGACAGACATTTGTTTGCAAAATAATGTCTCTGCTTTTTAATATGCTGTCTAGGTTGGTCATAGCCTCTTATCCTTCTCCACCAGAGGGCAGACAGACTGAAAACCACAATCACAGAAAAATAACCAATCTAATCACATGGACCACAGCCTTGTCTAACTCAATGAAACTATGAGCCATGCCATGTAGGGCCACCAAGACAGATGGGTCATGGTGGAGAGTTCTGACAAAATGAGGTCAACTGGAGAATGGAATGGCAAACCACTTCAGTATTCTTGCCTTGAGAACCCCATGAACAGATGTCCAAAAATACTGGACACTGAAAGATGAACTCCCCAAGTCTGCAGATGTCTGGTATGCTACTGGAGATCAGTGGAGAACTAACTCCAGAAAGAACGAAGACACGGAGCCAAAGAAAAAACAACACCTAGTTGTGGATGTGACTGGTGATAGAAGGAAAGTCTGATGCTATAAAGAGCAATATTGCACAGGAACATGGGATGTTAGATCCATGAATCAAGGCAAATTAGAAGTGGTCAAACAGGAGTGAATATCGATAGTTTAGGTATCAGAGAACTACAATGGACTGGAATGGGTGAATTTAACTCTGATGACCATGTATTTACCACTATGGGCACGAATCCCTTAGAAAAAAATGGAGTGTCTGTCATAGTCAACAAGAGAGTCCAAAATGCAGTACTTGGATTCAGTTTCAGAAACAACAGAATGATCTCTGCTCGTTTATAGGGAAACCATTAAATATCATGGTAATGCAAGTATGCCCTGACCAGTAATGCTGAAGAAGCTGAAGTTGAACGTTTCTATGTAGACCTACAAGACCTTTTAGAACTAACATGCAAAAATAGATGTCCTTTTCATTATAGAGGACTGGAATGCAAAAGTAGGAAGTCAAGAAACACCTGGAGTAACAGGCAAATTTGGCTTTGGATAACAGAATGAAGCAGGGCAAAGGCTAACAGAATTTTGCCAAGAGAAAGCGCTGGTCATAACAAACACCCTCTTCCAACAACACAAGAGAAGACTCTACACATGGACATCACCAGATGGTCAATACTGAAATCAGATTGATTATATTCTTTGCAGCCAAAGATGGAGAAGCTATATGCAGTCAGCAAAAACAAGACCATGAGCTGACTGTGGCTCAGATCCTGAACTCCTTATTGCTAAATTCAGACTTAAATTGAAGAGTGTAGGGAAAACCACTAGACCATTCAGGTATGACCTAAATCAAATCCCTTACAATTAGACAGTAGAAATGAGAAATAGATTCAAGGAATTAAATCTGATAGACAGACTGCTTCATGAACTATGGACGAAGGTTCATGCCATTGAACAGGAGACAGGGATCAAGAACATCCCAAAGAAAAAGAAACACAAAATGGCTATTTGAGGAGGCATTACAAATATCTGTGAAAAGAAGAGAAGTGAAAAGCAAAGGAGAAATGGAAAGATATACCCATTTGAATGAAGAGTTCCAAAGAATAGCAAGGAGACATAAGAAAGCCTTCCTCAGTGATCAGGTCAAAGAAATAGAGGAAATCAACAAAATAGGAAAGACTAGAGATCTCAAGAAAA